>NW_027510670.1:562500-608585 GCF_048772815.1 Callospermophilus lateralis
ATGAACATGAGACAGGAGTTATGAATTCTCTCTTTGTCGGTAAACTGTGGCCACTGGGAGCTAAGTGTCTCCCCGTGTTGTCTGTGAAGTCAGTTGGTCATCCTCCACTTTTAGTGGTGTTTCTTACTGCTGCACTGGGAGTTTGACATTGGCTTCACGAAATACAAGGAGTTGAACTGGGACAAAATGCTGGAGGGAGTTCTGTCACGTGTGGTTTGTCAAGGTCTCCAAGAGAATGTACAAACCATGCTTCTATTCCAAATAGTTTTCCCCTTGACTATAGCAACCTGATTCTGAACATTGCCCTGAAACCTCTCCATATAACAAGATGCCTTTACATATAAGGATCTGCTGCCTGCACCATGCAAGTCACATGTCTTTGGAAGTCAATGGCAGATCCAGGTGGTCCTACCAAAAATATTTATTCACACACCTACAGTCCACTGCTCTACACTCACTACTCAGCAGGCTCCAACTTATTGGCATCTCTGTTCTACACCATTATCACGAAACCCAGTCAATCAAGGCCCTGTCTGGTACACTCATGATCAGCAACCGGACATCCACAGGTTCTCCAGTGCCACCTGGTCATGGGAATTTCAAAAGTTTCATGGTATTTATATCACCATTTTTCAAAGATGAAGTTTGAGGCACTGTGGGTTTCAATTCATTCAGGAACCATTAAATGGTGAGGAAGCTCATTTAAATGAAAGCTCTGGAGAACTCTCACAGGCAAGCCTTTCCAAAGAGTGGCCAAAAGGTCACATGAATCCAGGACCATTGAGGTCTAAAATGTGAGGTCCATGAGTGTTTGGAATCTCAACTATGGCTGCAAAGTCTTTAAGAATAAAATATTGGGATATCGTGGCTTAGATTTCCCAAGCTCTGTGGAAAGCCATCCTGGGAATAGATCTCATTTTCCAAGGGCGATTCTCATGCATGGCCTCCTAAAATTGCAACACTATTTATTGCAATACTTCTCTGAGGTCAGTTCTAAAACTCAGTCTCTAAGGGGAATCATACCAGAGTTCAAGCCCAGGTGGACAAAGTCATCTCTTCCAACCACCACACAAATGATCACAGTTAAAACCAAAACACTCCCATATGGCCCTCATCTTCTTTTATATAGACACTCATCATAACCACTGGCTGGAGGTTTCCATGAGGTGCGCAGACCAAGACAGTGTCCAAAATATGTTCCCTTTCCTCTCATTTGCCTAAAGTCAGGGTGGCCTGGACACTTGCTGTGAACCTGGAGTAATCAAATACTCCTGTCATTAATTCAGGTCCACTTCTCCAATTTGAGGCCAACTGACCGTGGGGTTTAGAATCTTTATTTGAATTGGAGTCATGGAAAACCCAAGCACCTATAGCCTAGCCTCTGTAAGTTGGAAAAATTCATTTCACTCAAAGAATCCCTATTCTCACTTGATGGAGGTCAGGACCCTTACAGAGGAAGGCGACAGACTTCATCCCAAAGACTGCTCTTTTGGCCATTTCGGTTTGGGATGCACACATGGGAAATTTCTTTAAATCCATCAGGTGTTGAGAATCTAAGCCACAGCCTCACTCAGGGCCAAGGGGCTGATTCAGACAATCCCTTTCCAAAGCAATTAAGCAAAGAGCCACAGGTATACCCATTCATTTCCATTTGAAAACTGTTTTCTTCAGGCTTCACAAAGGGATGGCCTGAGTCAAAGACCTTCCTGACATTCAGTGCAACAGAACAATAGGTAAGCAAAAGGCCCAAAGCAGGGTTTCTCCACTGAGACTTTCCTGGTCACACTGATATCTGAGTTTTCTGAGATGCTCGCCATTCACTTCAGCTATCCAGTTCATGGCCATGTTACAGAGTTTGGAGGGGGTACATATCTTGGACACAAAACCATGGGCTTATTCTGGAGAGTGGCCAGAATTCAGGAAGAAAACAGGAACTTAGAAAGATAGTAGGTGTTGCCCATCCATAAGGCAAGCTACAGTCCATTCATCAATTTGGCTGGATAAATGCTGTGAAGCTTTCTACTAGATAGGACACATCCATTGATGCATTTTTTTTAATGTCTACAACCCCGGACACAATGTGATACACAGACATAGAAACACTCGCCTTGTCAAACGACTTACTAGAAACAGTCCACTCCAAACTAAACAAACCTACTTTTCTACCTATTCTAAGAACATGACACAAGACCACAAACTCATAACCACAAAAAAAAAGGCACCTCCTTCGCCCAGGTAGGTCTGTGACTATCCAGAGTGTCCTCTGACTTGTGGGCCAATAATGTTCCCCCGAAATGGCCTGTCCTGTCTTAGATCTGGTCTCCTTGGCCAACTCCGTGAAGTTGTCAGGAGCCAGCGGTGAGCCTCTACTTGCTTTCTCAGAAACGGTCCCTCTTCAGAGCTCTCCTGGCCTTTGGCTATCCTCACATAGGTAGGTACCAAGAAAGACTGACCCTGTCCTTGGTAAAACCGAACAAGTGAGCCCACTGGGGCTGGGACAGGGACTGGCTCTGGGTGCCTGTCTTCATGGATCCCAAGTTCAGAGAGTTCCATCTCCACTGAAGTGTGATGGAACTGTTTTTAGTTCCTCCTTCAGGAACTGAATGAGGTCACTGTCTTGGCAACCACTTTGTCCAAACGTTGCTTCCAAGGTTCCCATGAGATGGAGGCTGGCCCTAATTCCTGTGACACTTTAACAAGTTTGAATTGTATATCAACCATAATCTCCCAGGAACAGATCTACACACAGGCCTGGGTTGGCTCATGTTCTCTGCTTTAAGAATAGAAGCTGATTCAGACACAACCCTTTATCCTGACCAAGCCGTTTGCCATGGAAGATGCCTTTTGCTCTCTCAGGTCCTTCATAGCTGCCTACATATTCTCCAGGGATCATTTCGCCATGGACATTTGAGGTTATCACCAGGTGGAAGATCCATTACATTCCAGTATTATAAGACCAACTCTTTCCCTGCTTTTCTGTAAAGTAAGATTGAGGGAATACTGTATGTTTAGGGTTAATAACAGGTTCGATTTGGGTTAGGAATCATTTTGCTGGGTGAATAATGGTATTGGGAACCTGCGATATTTATAACAATATAGAGGTGAAATGTATGCATGAAAACAGAAATCTAAGTATGATTTGAAGCCCAGAAGGGCATTGGGCCCTTGCTTGGGATACTTAGCATTGAATTAACTTCTGAACAGATGTCTCAGATAAATCGATATACAATGGCATATGACCTTGTACCTTGGATGATTGAATGTAGAAAAGAACATCCAGTCAAAAAGGGATAGTCAGTAGGATTGGAAAGATAGTAGTTAGGATTAGGAAGGAGAGTGCATGTAGAATTTGCAACAAAAGTTCTTTAGCAATAGGTTTTCGGTTAGAGAATGAATTTAAATGTCAGCAAATGTGAAGAGTCAGTCACAATGATGAAATTGGGAAAATATGTAGGAAAGCAGATATAAATAGAGACATTAGGTAATCAGGCAAAGTATATAGTGAGTGATAGGATTAGACATTTTCAACAGGGTTGAGGTTGAATATATTATCTTAGGAAGAAACAAATATGTAGTCACCAATAGGATTTACATTTGAGAGCATTAGGCAACCTGGACATGATATTTTTAGTAATCCATGTTCAATTTCCATTTAGGCTTTGGTACAATCATAAATGTGAAGTTTGAATTCTGTGCCCAGAATATTTCTGTGATTAAATATATATATATATATATATATATATATATATATGTAGATCATTTGACATGAGTATTTCTCCACCATTTTTAGGAGCAATATTGACTGACTACTACTGACTGATAGGTATAGATTCTTTATGTGATTTGGCGTCATGAGAAAACCCAAGCACCTCTTCATGGCTTGAAGAACTCATTTGACCCAAAGAGCCACAAGTGATGCTCATTCATTTCCGTTTGAAAACAGCTTTCTTCAGGCTTCACAAAGGGGTGACCTGAGGCAAAGAACTTCCTGATATTCTGGGCAACAGAACAATAGGTAAGCAAATGGCCCAAAGCAGGGTTTCTCCACTGAGACTTTCCTGACCACACTCTCCCAGCTCACGTGTAAAGTTAGATTGAGGGAAAAGTCTATGGTTAGGGTTAATAACATATTCGATTTTGGTTAGGAATCATTCTGAAGGATGAATAATGGTATTGGGAGACTGGGATATTTACAAGAATATATAGGTGAAATACAAGTATGAAAACAGAAATCTAGGTACAATTTGAAGCCCAGAAGGGCATTGGGCCCTTGAGTGGGTTACTTAGCTTTGAGTTATGTCCTGCCCAGATGTCTCAGATAAATCGATATTCAATGGCATAGGACCTTGTACCTTGGATGATTGAATGTTGAAGAGAACATCCAATTAAAAAAAGAAAGTCCGTAGGATTAGGAAGATAGTTGCTAGGTTTAGAAACAAGAGTGAGTATAGGATTTGGACAAAAAGTTCTCTAGCAATAGGTTTTCAAGTAGAGAGTGAATGTAAATATCAGCACATGTGAAGAGTCAGTCACAATGAGAACTGGGGAAAATATGTAGGAAAGCAGATGTCAATAGAGACTTTAAGAAATCAGGCAAAGTTTAAAGTGAGGGATAGGATGAGATATTTTCAACAGGCTTGAGATTGAATATATAATCTTAGGAAGAAACAAATATATAGTCAACAATAGGATTTACATTTGAGAGCATTAGGCAACCTGGACATGGATGTTTTTAGTAATGCATGCTCACTTTCCTTTTAGGCTTTGGTACAATCATAAGAGTGACCTTTGTTTTCTGTGTCCAGAATGTTACTGTGATAAAATGTATATGTAGATTAGGTGACATGAGTATTTCTTCCACCATTAGTGGGAGCAATATTTTGAAGATGTATAAATTCGTATTGGAGGAACAAAGAGGTGTACCATGTGTCTATGAATATAGAAATAATGCATGAATAGACCATACTGTGAACAAATAATGTAACTGGTTCCAACTTTAAATAATTGATTTAATTAATATCTGAAAATGTAAAGGAAATCTTAAATTGATATACATACATTCATTATAACCAGTCATAAATCTAACGGTAATATTAGGGTTATGGTTTATCAAGAAGAATGTGTGAGTTTTGCTTCAAAAGTGATTATGGAAATCGAAAATAATGTGTTTGAAAAGAAGTCTCATGAAAAGACCAGTCAAAAAATCTGGAGGAATATATGTGTTCTGAAGCAGGAAGTGATTGAAATTGAAACAAATGCCTATAAATTTGTGAACTTGTGGATGAAATATATATCCTATGATGTGCATAAACTGAGAAAATAGTAATGTACCACTGTTGAATAAAAATGAACCGGAAAATACACATCATGTCCCATAGGAAACTACTTGCATTGATATTAAACTGGGTATTACTGTAGAAATATTAGGATTTGTATGCACCATCCACTGAAGTTATCTTTCAGTACTAGGTAACAAATATGTATTTCAGGTTGATGAATATTTCTGAGAATTATCTTGTGAAAAGTTGATCATAAATCCACATACATGAATATGAATGATTTTAAGGAGTGTATAATAAGACTCATATATTTCATATTTTGAAAAATTTGTAGAGTGTGTATTCCAATCAAAATTCATCATGAAATATATATGTCATCCACAGATGCAAAAATATTTATTTCACTTGAAAATGGATTTATGTATAATGTTATTCTACTAGGAAGCTCACCCATATTTTGAATTTTCAGTTCCAACAATGTTTAGGAGGAGTGATCTCTTCTCATAATTTGTATCTGCCAAGTCAGCCACCTCACAAAAATGTACATGTGATAACAGATAGGATACTATATGTGCATATAAAAATACATGTGCTGAATAGGCTACAGAGAAATGAGACAGGAATTTGTTGAGAGCCACAGCTGAAGGGGCCCCAGCAAACTTCCAGCTGCCAGCAAATTTCCAGCTGCCGGCTGATTATTGGCTCACAGCGACCTCAGCATCATCTAGCTGATTGGCTCCTCTGTGGTGATGCTCATTGGGCTGTTTCCCTGCCCTTTCAGACCATGGAGCTGCTCCTTGGGGAACTTTTTTGGCTCCACCCAGCCAATCGGCCTCAAGAGCAGTAGGATTGTGGCAGGTGGAGAGGCTTGTGTGTGTGAGAGAGACTTTACAAGGAAGCCAGTAGTGGCAGTTGGGCTCTGAGGGTTTTTCCTGAGGAGTTGTTTTGTTTGCCGTGTGTGGTTCTAAAAATAAAGTTAGTTTTTTTTTTTTTTGACAAGTGGCTCCTGAATCATGCCCAGCCAGACTGCAGCATTTTGTGGCTCACATGGGGAACGACTGAGGGTAAGTGATAAGGTAAACTGCTTGCCCCTGTGGGCAAGGTGAAAGGATGGGTAGCCATTTTAAGATGACTCCTTTGTTTTGCTTCACTTTTGTTTTAAGTTGCCTGTTCCTGGAGATGAGTGGGATGGAAGAAAAACCACTCACATCTGAGAAAAAACTATTTACGTCTGAGGAACAGATAGGTATAAAGGACGGATGCACATGTCAGGAGGATAGAAAGGCTATAATGACTTTTTGTTGTTCCCTTTTTAATTCATTCTGTCTCAGTTTTGTTTGGCGTCATCTTGTTGGGTTGTATTATAATAGAAATACGGGATCAGAAATTAGTAAAAAAACAAACTGAAAGAGTGTTAAATAAATTGTTAGAGAAAGGAGGCATCTCAGAAATATCAAGGAGAGTCAGGGCATTTGTTGATACAATACAAAAATGTAGCCCATGGCTTTTGAAGGAGGAGTCATTAAATATATCACAATGGAACCATCATGGTGAAGATTTAAAAGGATTAGAAAAGAGCAGCCGAGGGACTATGCCAGTTGGCACATTGCCATTGTGGACGTTCATATCTGGTTTGCTTAGTCCAAAGCCTTAAGTTCAGACAAAGATAGAGGAACCAAGTTTAGAGCATAAAAAGCAATCAGGGGCAAAGTTAAAAAAGGAGACTGCTACTAACACCTTTCTGTCACCAGAGGATGTAAATGTCCAACTAACAAGGCCACCTCCATGTGCTGGGAGGCCCCCAACCCCAACAGTTGATAGTTCGGATCCTGAGACAGGATCTCAAGTATTAACATGCCCTGTATTTGAGGTAGGAGGGCAGCGAATTCACCATGCTTTAAATTTCAAAATAGTGAAGCAGCTAAAAGAGGCTGTAACAACATATGGTCCTCAAGCACACTTCATTGTAAGCTTGGTCGAATCCATTAACACCTTGAACATGACGCCATCAGACTGGGCTAATATGTGTAAAGCTGTGCTAAATGGACGTCAATACCTATTATGAAAGGTTGCCAGTGAGGAATTTTGCAAAGAGATGTCTAGGCGAAATGCAGCAGCTGGTTATCCTCAGAGAAATCTAGATTTGTTGTTAGAAAAGAGACCTTATGAGGATCAGCAACAACAAATTCCATATGATCCTGGCATATACGCACAAATTGCTGTAGAGGCAGTTAGGGCATGGAAGACTTTACAAGGACATGAAGGTTTACAAGGTCAATTATCTAAGGTAATACAAGGAGCTAATGAATCTTACGCTGGATTTGTAGATAGGCTTATTGAAACAGCTACAGAGTTTTTGGAAATACAGAACAAGCAATGCCATTATTAAAACAACTGGCTTATGACCAAGCGAATCATTGCTGCAGAGGTATCATTAGACCATGGAAACATGAAGATTTAAACACATTTATTAAATTTGGTAGAGACATTAATGAACAAGAGCAAGTCGTGGCAGCTGCAATAAAACAGGCTTTAGATGCCAGAGACATTAATGAAAAAGGGCAAATTGTGGCAGCTTTAGTAAAACAGGCTTTAGAAGACAGGCCAAGAACATGCTACAATTGTGAACAAACAGGACTTTTTAAAAGGAATTGCCCCATAGGAGGAGGGTTTAACAAAACTAGGTATCAAAGGACTAGAATACCGGGTATTTGGCCACAATGACGTAGAGGGAGACATTGGGCTAATGAATACCATTCTCAAACCACCATAGAGGGTACTTCATTATCAAAAAACAAACAAGCACCAGGTGTTTATCCACGATATCATGAAGAAAGGCATCCGGCTCCATTGCCAAAAAATGGACAGGGGGGCCCAATGCTCTGGGGCCCGAAACCGCAAATATATGGAGCACTGGAGGAAACCAGCAACCCCATCAGTGTAGTGCCCACGACACATTGTTCATCAGATCCCTCATCAGACAAACCAGAGGGAGCGCAGGGTTGGACATCTGTGCCTCCGCCAGATCAATACTAACTCCAGAGATGGGAGTTCAAATCATTCCCACAGGGGTGAAACGACCTCTTCCCAAAAGAACAGTAGGCTTATTATTGGGATGCAGCTCTTCTACTCTAAAAGGACTTATGATGAGTCCTGGGGTAATTGATCCCGATTATGAAGGTGAAATAAAAATTATAGCCAGTTTTCCAAAGGGTATATCAGTAATTTCTCCAGGAGATAGAATAGCACAATTAATAATAATACCCAGCCCACATGATAAATTTTACAGTTATGCTGTAGAAAGGGGTTCCAAAGGATTAGGCTCCACAGGTGTAGATTGGGCTATGCTTTCTTTAAATTTATATTCTCGCCCCATGCTAAAACTAAATATTCAAGGACATGAATTCAATGGGCTACTGGATACAGGTGCAGACCTTAGCATCATCTGTCGTCAAGAATGGCCAAAACATTGGCCATTACAACAAGCCACTCAAACGCTTCGAGGCCTAGGAGTGGCGACTAATCCCCATAAAAGTGCAACGGTATTAGATTGGAAGAATCCTGAAGGATGTGAAGGAACTATACAGCCATATGTATTGGAACATCTTCCCGTAAATTTATAAGGATGAGATGTCCTAGATCAATTAGGTTTGACATTAACAAATAACATCAATCAAAATTCACCCACTATTATGGCTAGACAAGATTTTAGGAAAGGAAAAAGATTAGAAAAGCAAGAACAAGGTATAGCAACACCAATACAAAAAGATCAAGGAACAGATAGATATGGGTTGGATTTTCAGAAAGGGCCACTGAGACAATAAATATTACTTGGAAATCAGAAAGACCAGTATGGGTTCCTCAGTGGCCCTGACTAAAGAAAAGATACAAGTAGCCCATGACCTGGTCAAACAACAATTAGCGGAAGGACATATACAACCTTCTGTGTCTCCCCATAATACTCTCATTTTTGTCCTTAAAAAGAAATCTGGTAAATGGAGACTATTGCAAGATTTAAGAGCCATTAATAATGGGATGGTTTTTATGGGACCTGCTCAATCAGAGATTCCTCAATTGTGTGCTTTGCCAAAAACTTGGTATGTTTTCGTTGTAGATATTAAAGATCGTTTTATTTTCAATTCCAATTCATCCTGAGGATATTCCAAGTTTTGCATTTACTATACCTGCACTGAATCATGAAGGTCCTGACAAGAGATATGAGTGGAAAGTACTCCCTCAAGGGATGGCTAACAGCCCAACTATGCGTCAAATTTATGTTAACAAAGTAATCCAGCCACTTAGAAATCAAATTCCTGAAATACAAATTTTTCACTATATGGATGATGTATTATTAGCACACAAAGTTAAAAACCCATTGCTAGAATGGTATGCCACACTTACAAACGTATTAAAAAATTATAACCTAGAGATAGCAATAGGTAAAATACAATTAAATTTTCCAATTAATTATTTAGTAGCTCTATTATCCTCAACCATGGTCAGTCAACCAAAAATTCAAATACGAGTAGATCAACTCAAATCAATTAATGACTTTCAAGAGTTATTAGGAGACTTAAATTGGATAAGGCCTCATCTAGGTATACCAACAGGAGAGTTGGGACCTTTATTTGATATCCTAAAAGGACCATGAGATCCAAATTCACTCAGAATGTTAACGCCTGAAGCAAGAAAAGCAATAAAAATCATTGAAACATATATGGGAAATATGCTTTTGGATAGAGTTGATATAATTTTGCATTTATTATTTATTGTACTAACAACAAAAAAAATATTTCTACAGGAGTATTTTGGGAAGAAGGTCCATTATTATGGATACATTTATCTTATTCTTCTAACACTATTATTACTTGCTATCCTGAGGCTGAGGGAGAATTAATACTCATAGGAATAAAAGCAGCAAAAAGAGTGTGTGTGGAATTTCACCCAATAAAATTATTACTCCATATACTATGAATCAAATTGATGAATTAGCTAATTAGTTAAATACTTGGGCAATAATCGTGTGTAAATCTAATGTTTCATTTGATAACCACTTACCATCTTATCTTTTATTGTCTTTTTGGTCATTGCATCCTGTAATTTTTCCAAAAATGACAAGAAAACACCTATCATGAATGCTCCAAATATATTCACCGATGGGTTAAATAATGGTACAACAGCAATAGTTACACCTGATCCAACTTTTATATTTTTAGTACCAAAACAATCAGCTCAC
Source organism: Callospermophilus lateralis (assembly GCF_048772815.1). NCBI lineage: Eukaryota > Metazoa > Chordata > Mammalia > Rodentia > Sciuridae > Callospermophilus > Callospermophilus lateralis. Next base: position 573,016 of record NW_027510670.1, read on the forward strand.
AAGGCAGAGCTTAGTACAGTATTACAAGCTTTTGTGATTTTTAAAGATTCTGTATTTAATTTATTTTCCGATAGTCAGTATATAGTTAATGCTATAGTATCCCTTGAAGATGCTGGTAGGATTTCCCCTTTCTCTACTGTTTTCTCTTTGCTTTCCACTATACAAAGTCTAATCTGGGACAGAAAAGATCCATTCTTTATAGGACATATCAGGGCACATACAGGATTGCCTAAAGCCCTTAGTTTGGGCAATGATTTAGCAGATAAAACTACAATTGACATACATACATATTTTCTTTACACTAGAAGAAGCAATAAATTTTCTTAAAAAGTTCCATGTCAATGCTTATACTTTACAAAAGCATTTCAAAAAAACTAAGGAACATCTAGACAAATTATAAAACAATGTCAAAATTGTGTGACCTTTTTACCACAAGTTAATCTTGGAGTCAATTCTAGAGGATTGATACCTAACCATATTTGGCAGATGGACGTCACACACTTGCCAGAATTTGGAAAATTAAAATATTTGCATGTTACAGTTGATATTTGTTCTGGATTTTTAATGGGCTCCCTTCATGCTGGAGAAAAAAACTAAAGATGTTATAGCTCATTGCTTACAAAATTTTGCCACTGTGGGCATTCCAAAACAGTTAAAAACAGATAATGCCCCCGGTTACACTTCTAACTCTTTTAAATAATTTTGCTCATCATTTGGCATTACTCATATAACAGGAATCCCATACAATCCACAGGGACAAGGCATAGTTGAAAGAGCACATCAAACAATAAAAATGTACTTATTAAAGCACAAAGACGGAATTGAGAAGGGGTATATATTCCCCAAAGATAAACTTAAATTAACGCTTTTTACTCTAAACTTTTTAAACTTGGATTCATCAGGACTTAGTGCTGTGGAAAGGCATATGTTTCCAAAAAATGTGCATAAGCCCAAGGTCCTTTGGAAGGATATTCTAATAGGACAATGGAAAAGTGTTGACCCAGTAATTGTCTGGAGTCGGGCGTCTGTTTGTGTGTTTCCACAGGAAGAACAGCAGCTGATTTGGATTTTGGAGAGATTAACTAAAGTCCTGACCCAGTGATTGTCTTTAGTCAGGGGTCTGTTTGTGTGTTTCCACAGGAAGAACAGCAGGTAATATGGATTCCAGAGAAATTAACTAAAGTGATTTCTATAGACCAAAAAGAAGATGATTTGGCTCAAATTCATAACAGCTGATATCCAAAACTCCAGTTTGGCTATCCTTACATCTGCGACAGAACCAGGATGCTTTATTCAATATCTATTTTATTATTGCCCTTTCCCACATCATGAAGTTCTATTTTCTATTTTTTTTTTTTTTTGAGCTCATACAGACCTAGGTTAATGTTTTGCTGATCAGTTCTATTTTTTGACTATAGAGTTTTTAGACATTCCAATGGTGATTTCACCTGTAAAAAGTTATAAGGCCTTTACTATTATGTTATGTGTTGTATATATTATATTATTTGTGCACACTTGTGTTTTGTGTTTTATGTTTGAATGTACATATATCCATATATCATATATGATGTGCGCTCATGAAAAAATGGATCCAATTTTTTTTTATTCACGTGATTTAAATAGTTTAATTTAAATTGGGTAAACAACTGTTGAGGATTGTTTTAATATGTGAACAAAAAAAGGAGTTTAGCAGAACTGTTTGTTGACTTTCACCTTTCCTTTTCATTATATTTAATAATTCTCTTCAAGATAATGTAAATTGTTAAGATAATTGGGTTTTTTAGTGCCTTCTGGAATGGTAAGTAATTTTTTCTTTAGCCATTATTGCCAGAATTCCAATCTTCAACCCAGTGCTGGTGAAGACAAAGATAAAACCAATCTACAGCTTCTGCAATAGCCATCACTGAACTGCTTGCAGAACTTGCCTGGAATATATATCACTTGTATGCATTGTGAACTAACATGTATGCATTGTGAACTATCTGTTGGTGCAGCGACTTGTGGTAGTGTTGGGGTAATTTTGCTGATGCTCTCATTGGTGGTACAATTTTTCCAAAAGGAGACATCAATTGGCTTGGTCTATCTTCCCTATTCTCACTTTATAGAGGTCAGGAACCTTACAGAGGAAGGCGAAAGACTTCATCTGCAATGACTGTACTTTCGGCCATTTTGGTTTTGGATGCACACATGGGATCTTTCTTTAGATCCATAAGGGGCTGAGAATTTAATCAACAGCCTCACACAGAGCTAAGAGGCTGATTCAGACACATCCCTTTCCAAAGCAATTAAGCAAAGAGCCACAGGTGATTTCCATTCATTTCCATTTGAAAACTGTTTTCTTCAGGTTTCACAAAGGGGTGGCCTGAGGCAAAGAACTACCTGACATTCAGGGTAACAGAACAATATGTAAGCAAAAGTCCCAAAGCAGGGTTTATCCACTGAGACTTTTCTGGTCACAGTGATCTGAGTTTTCTGAGATTCTCGCCATTCACTTCAGCTATCCAGAACATAGCCATGTCACAGACCTTGGAAGTGATTCATATCTTGGACACAAAACCATGAGCCTCTTCTGGAGAGTGGCCAGAATTCAGGAAGAAAACAGCAACTTAGGAAATTAGCAGGTGTTGCCCATCGATAAGGCAAGCCAAAGTCCATACATAAATCGGGCAGGATGAATGCTGGGAAGCTTTCTACCAGACAGGACACATCCATTGAATCATTCTCTTTTCTAATGTCTACAACCACGGACACAGTGCGATACACAGACATAGAAACAGTCGCCTTGTCAAATGACTTATTAAAAACAGTTCACTACAAACCAAACAAACCACCTTTCCTACATATTCTCAGAATATGAGACAAACCAAAAAACCACACCCACATAACAAAGGCACCTCCTTCCCTCAAATGGGTCTGTGACTATCCGGAGTGTCCTCTGACTGGTGGGCCACAATATGTTCCCCTGAGATGGCCTGTCCTGTATGAGATTAGGTCTCCTTGGTCAACTCTGTGAACTTGTCAGAAGCCAGGGGTGAGCCTCTACCTGCTTGCTCAGAAAAGGCCCCTCTTGAGAGCTTTCCTGTTATTTGGCCATTCCCACATCGGTAGGTATCAAGAAAGATTGACTCTATCCTTGGAAAATCAAAACAAGTGAGACCACTAAGACTGGGACTTGGACTGGCTCTGGGTGCCTGACTTACTGGATCTAAGTTCAGAGAGTTTGATCACCACGGAAGTGACGTAAGTCACTTCCTTCAGGAATTGAATGAGTTCACTGCCTTGGCAACCACTTTGTCCTAAGAGTTGACTCCAAGGGTCCCATGAGATGGAGGCTGCCCCTGCTTCCTGTGACACTTTCACAAGTTAGAATGGTATATCAACCATAGGCACACAGGAACAGCTCTCCACACAGGCCTGGTTTGGTCCATCTTCTCTACATTAATAAGTGAGAGGCTGATTCATACATATCCCTACATCCTGACCAAGTTGTTTTCCATGGAAGATGACTTTTGCTCTCTCAGGTCTTTCATAGCTGCCTACAACTTATCCAGGTGTCATTTATGTAGGACATTTGAGGTTCTCAATAGGTGGAAGATCGCCTACATTCCTGTATTGAAATACCAACTCCTTCCCTGCTCTTCTGTAAAGTTAGATTGAGGGAAGAATGTATGATTAGGGTGAATAACAGGTTCGATTTGGGTGAGGAATCATTCTGAGGGTTGAATAACAGTATCGGGAACCCGCGATATTTACAAGAATATATAGGTGAAATATAAGTATGAAAACAGAAATCTAGTTAAGATTTGAAGCCGAGAAGGGCATGGGAACTTGATTGGGATACTTAGCGTTGAATTACGTTCTGAACAGATGTCTCAGATAAATCGATATACAATGGCATAGGACCATGTACCTTGAATGATTGAATGTAGAAGAGAACATCAAGTCAAAAAGGAATACTCGGTAGGAACAGGAGATAGTAGTTTTAGGAAGAAGAGTGAGTATAGGATCTGGACCAAAAGTTCTTTAGCAATATGGTTTCAGTTGAGAGTGAATGTAAATGTTAGCACATGTGAAGAGTCAGTCACGATGATGAACTGGGGAAAATATGGAGGAAAGCAGATATTAATAGAGACATTAGGAAATCAGGCAAAGTATAAACTGAGTCATAGGACTAGACATTTTCAACAGGGTTGAGTTTGGATATATAATGTTAGAAAGAAACAAATATGTAGTCACCAATAGGATTGACATTTGAGAGCATTAGGCAACCTGGACATGGGTGCATTTAGTAATCCATGCTCATTTTCCATTTAGGCTTTGGTACAATCATAGGAGTGACCTTTGTTTTATGTGTCCAGAATATTACTGTGATAAAATGTATATGTAGATCAGGTGACATGGGTATTTCTTCCACCATTTCTGGGAGCACTATTTTGAAGAAATATAAATTAGTATTGGGGGTAAAAAGGGTATACCCTGTGTCATAGAATATATTGATAATGCATCAATTGACCATCATGTGAATAAATAATATAACTGGTTCCACTTTAAATAATGGATTGAATTGATATCTGAAAATATATAAGAAATCTAATATTGATATACAGTCATTCATTCCAACGAGTTATACATCTAATGGTAATATTAGGGTTATGGGTTATCATGAAAGGTGTGTGGGTTTTGCTTCAAAAGTGATTACGGAAATCGAAAATAATGTGTTTGGAAAGAAGTCTCATGAAAATATCAGTCAAGAAACATGGAGAAATACATGTGTTCTGAAGCAGGAAGTGACTGAAAGTGAAACAAATGCCTATCAATTTGCTAACTTGTGGATGAAATATGTATCCTATGATGTGCATAAACTGAAGAAATAGCAATGTACCAGTGTTGAATAAAAATGAACTTCAAAATACACATCATGTCCCATAGTAATCTACTTGAATTGATGTTAAACAGGGTCAGTTACTGTAGAAATGTTAGGATATGTATGCACCATTCAACGAAGTTAGTTTTCAGTACTAGGAAACAAGTATGTATTTTAGGTGGATGAGTATTTCTGAGAATAATCTTGTGAAAAGTTAATTATAAATCCACATACATGAATATAAATGAATTTAAGGAGTCTACAATAAGACACATGTTTCATATTTTGAAAAATCTAGACAGAGTGCATATATGTATATATATATATGTATATATATATATATATATATATATATATATATATATATATATATATATATACTTATATATATATATACACACACACAGAGAGAGAGACATTAAAAATTGCAATATATATGCCAATCGAAATTTATCGTGAAATATATATCATCATCAGATCCAAAAATATTAATTTCACTGAACATGGATTTTTGTATAAGGTTGTTCAAATAGGAAGCTCACCCATGGGTTGTATTTTCAGTTCCAACAGCGTTTACGAGGAGTGGTCATTTCTCACAATTTGTATCTGCCAATCAGCCTCCTCATGAGACTGTATGTGTGATAACCAGGTAGGATTCTATATGTGCATATAAAAACACATGTTCTGAATAAGCTAGAGAGAATGGGAGACAGTAATTTACATATTTGTTAACTTTAAAAACACATGGAAAACTATTTCAATTAAAAATTGACTAGATTTATTACTCCTACCCTATATAATGCAAAAGGCAAGTCCAACTATACACCATGCCTCCTATGAAATGCTTGTATTTCTATTTTGTTTGAGTTATTTTTCTCCATCATATTAGGATTAGTAGTCAGAGTCTATTAGGATATGGGTTAATGTCAGGGATTCAGTATTTCAAATAAATGCTGCACACAAATTTTTGCACTCTCATACAGAAAAATGCCTTGACATTACCCTCGCCTGAAGTAAGACACAATTAGAGGAGAAGAGTTAAAAATTCTGTGAATACATATCTGGAATGGAATACGCTCAGGAGTTCACAACCTTGGAGGTGGTAGAGGAGTTTCCAAAAGTAAGGGACAGGGTAAACACTCAACAAACATGGAGCTCTGCTGGCCTAAAGACTTCTTGAGAAACTGCCTCTGAGGTTGCGCAGTTGAAATATAAGTATTTGTCAGGAGCTTCCTTTGTAGTGAGACCATCAAAGCTGGGTGTGCATGTATGTGACCTGGAGGACATAGTTTCTTATTTTCCACTGAACATGAGGCAGCAGTGCTGATTTCTCTCTATGTAGGTTAACAGTGTCCACTGGGGGCTAAGTTTCTCTCTGTGTGGACTGTGAAGCCATTTGGTCATCCTCCACTTTTCGTGGTATTTCTTTCTGCTGCACTGGGAGTTTGTTATTTGCTTCACGAAATACAAGTAGTTCACCTGGTACAGTGCTGGAGGGAGTTCTGTCACCTGTGGTGGGTAAGGGTCTGCAAGAGAATGCACCAACCATGCTTCTATCCCACATAGCTTTTCCCTTGAACATAACATCCTGATTCTGAACATTGCCCTGAAACCTCTCCAAATAACAAGATGCCTTTACATATAAGGGTCTGATGGCTGCATCATGTCAGTCACAAGCCATTTGGAAGACAATGGAAGATCCCCATGGCCCCACCACAGATGTTTTATCACACACCTGCCCTCCACTGCTCTAGGCCCACTACTCAGAAGGCTCCAACTTACTGGCATCTCTGTTCTACACCATTTGCATGAAACCCAGTGAATCAAGGCACTGTCTGTTATACTCATGATCAGAAACCGGACATCCAAACTTTCTCCAGTGGTACCTGGTCCTGGGAATTTCAAAAATTTCATGGTATTTATCTAGCCATTTTTCAAGGATGAAGTTGGAGGCACTGTGGGTTTCAATTCATTCAGGAACCTTTAAATTTTGAGAAAGCTGATTTCAATGAAATCTCTATAGAACTCTCACAGACAAGGCTTCTCAAAGAGTGGCCAAAAGGTCACATGAAACCAGGCCCATTGAGGTCTACAGTGTGAGTTTCATGTGTGTTTTGACTCTCAACTATGGCTGCCAAGTCATTCAGAATAAAATCATGTGATATCCTGGCTGAAATTTCCAATGCTCTGTGGAAAGCCACCCTGGGCCTAGATCTCAGTTTCCAAGGGCAACTCTCATGTGTGGCCTCTTATAATCCCAACACAATTCATGACACCTCTTCTCTGAGTTCAGTTCCAGAACTCAGTGTCTAAGGGGAATCACACCAGAGTTCACACCCAGGTGGACCCAGTCTGTTAGGGTAAAAGAAATTGAAGTTAAAGTGTAAAATAGCGGGTGTTGTAAAGTTTCTAAGCTGCAAAGCCTGAGTTAAAATGTAAAGGACCAGGTATTGTTAAGTTCCCATGCAAAAGCTAAAACCTGAAATTCCTGTAGCTGTTAGGACAATCCTTTCACTGCCCATTAAATATTCCCCCTGACCATCCAGTTGTTTAATAATCTAGGACCCTGTGCATCTTGGCACCTAAGCATATCAGGGCCCAAACCAATCAGTTTGAATGTACCCCCCTCCTTAGGATCGACCTATCACCCCCGCCCGACCTGATTCCACCAATGAATGTGCTAATCAAGTTGGAGAGTTGTTGTTCGATTTTCCGGCTGATCAAGATGATTTCCTCTGATATATATAAAGCCTCTGCCTACCCAAAAAGTGTACTGAAGCACTGCTTAACCTCTTCTCGGGGATCTGGGCCGCTGTTGCTTGTTGAGTGAGCACAGAGCCCCAGCGAACTGAATTGGATCCTCAATAAATCCCCATTGCTGTTGCATGAGCCAGTCTCTTGGTAGTCTCTTCCTCCGACGTCTGCTGGAATCTTACAAGTAATCTCTTCCAACTGCCACACAAATGACCACAATTAAAACCAAAACACTCCCACATGGCCCTCATATTCTTCCATATAGACACTCATCATATCCTCTGGCTAAAGGTTTCCATGAGGGGTGCAGCCCAAGACAGTGTCCAAAATAAGCTCCCTTGCCTCTGGTTTGCCTAAAGTCAGGGTGGCATGTACAACCTTCCTGTGAACCAGGAGTGGTCAAATAGGCCTGCCATTAATACTACTTCGGTTCACCAATTTGAGGCCTACTGACTGTGGGGTTTAGATTCTTTATGTGAATTGGAGTAATCAGAAAACCCAAGCACCTATGGGCTAGCCTCTGCAGGGCTTTTAAGAACTCAATTGACCCAAAGGATCCCTATTCTCACTTGATGGAGGTCAGGAACCTTACACTGGAAGGTGAGAGACTTTATCCATAATGACTGCTCTTTTGGCCAGTTTGGTTTGAATGCACACATGGGATCATTCTTTAGATCCATTAGGTGCTGATAATCTAAGCCACAGACTCACAAAGGGCCAAAAGGCTGAATCAGACACATCTCCTTCCAAAGAAATTAAGAAAAGAGCCACAGGGGATGTCCATTCATTTCCATTTGAAAACTGTTTTCTTCAGGTTTCAAAAAGAGATGGCCTGAGGCAAAGACCTTGCTGACATTCAGGTCAACAGAACAATAGGTAAGCAAAAGGCCCAAAGCAGGGTTTCTCCAATGAGACTTAAATGGTCACTCTGATATCTGAGTATTCTGAGATGCTCTCCATTCCCTTCAGCTATCCAGTACATGGCCATGTCACAGAGCTTTTAGGTGGTACATATCTTGGAGAGAAAACCATGAGCCTATTCTGGATATTGGCCAGAATTCAGGAAGAAAACAGGAACTTAGAAAGATAGCAGGTGTTGCCCATCGATAAGGAAAGCCTCAGACCATTAATAAATTTGGCAGGATACATGCTGGGATGCGTTCTACTAGACAACACAAATCCATTGATCCATTCTCTTTTCAACTGTCTACAACCACGGACACAGTGGGATTCAGAGACATAGAAACACTCGCCTTGTCAAATGACTTACTAGAAACAGTTCACTCGAAACCAAACAAACCGCCGCTACTACCTATTCTCAGAACATGAGACAAAACCACAAACACACACACACATACAAAGGCACCTCCTTCCCCCAAGTAGGACTGTGACTATCCAGAGTGTCCTATGACTGGTGGGTCATACTATTTTCCACTGAAATGGCCTGTCCTTTCTCAGATCTGGTCTCCTTGTCCAACTCTGTGAAGTTGTCAGGAGCCAGTGGTGAGCCACTACCTGCTTTCTCAGAAAAGGCCCCTCTTCAGAGCTTTCCTGGCATTTGGCCATCCACACATCAGTAGTTACCAAGAAACTCTGACTCTCTCCTTGGTAAATCAAAAAAATTGAGACCCCTGGGACTCGGACTGTGACTGGCTCTGAGTGCCTGGCTTCCTGGATACCAAGTTCAGACAGTTCCATCACCAAAGAAGTGTGATGAGGTCACTTCCTTCAGGAACTGAATGAGGTCACTATCTTGACAACCTCTTTGCCTTCACAGTTGCTTCCAAAGGTCCCATGATATGGAGGCTGCCCCTACTTCCTGTGATACTTTCACAGGTTATAATGGTATATCAACCATAGGCACCTAGGGACAGCTCTCCACATAGGCCTGTTTTGGTCCATCTTATCTATATGAAAAAAAGAGAGGCTCATTCAGACACAACCCTTTATCCTGACCAGGTTATTCACCATGGAAGATGTCTTTTGCTCTCTCAGGTCCTTCATAGCTGCCTACATCTTCTCCATGGATCATTTCTGCATGGGCCTTTTAGGTTCTCAGCAGGTGGAGAATCCCCTACATGCCTGTATTTTGAGACCAACTCTGTCCCTGCTCTTCTGAAAAGTTAGATTGAGGGATCAGTGTATGGTTAAGGTTAATAACATGTTTGATTTGGGTTAGGAATCATTCCGCTCAATTAATAATGGTATTGGGAACCTGTGACATTTTTAAGAATATATAGGTGAAATATAAGTATGAAAACAGAAATCTAGGTAAGATTTGAAGCCCAGAAGGGCATTGGGCCTTTGATTGGGATACTTAGCATTGAATTATGTTATGCACAGATGTCTCAGATAAATCGATATACAATGAAATAGGACCTTGTACCTTGGATGATTGAATGTAGAAGAGAACATCCAATCAAACAGGGATAGTCTGTAGGATCAGGAAGATAGTCGGTAGGTGTTGAAATGAGGGCGAGTATAGACTTTGGACCAAAAGTTCTTTAACAATAGGGTTTCGGTTAGAGAGTGAATGTCAATATCAGCACATGTTTAGGGTCACTCACAATGATGAACTGGGGAAAATATGTAGCAAAGCAGATATCAATAGAGATATTAGGAAATCAGGTATAGTACAAAGTGAGTGATAATATTAGACATTTTCAACAGGGTTGAACTTGACTGTATAATCTTAGGGAAAAATAAATATGGAGTCACAAATAGATTGACATTTGAGAGCATTAGGCAATTTAGACATAGATGTTTTAGTAATCCATGGTCAATTTCCATTTAGGCTTTGGTACAATCATAAAGGTGAACTTTGCATTTTGTGTCCAGATTATTACAGTGATAAAATGTATATGTAGATCAGGTGGAGTATTTCTTCCACTGTTTCTGGGAGCAATATTTTGAAGATGCATAAATTAGTATTGGGGGTACAAATGGGTGTACCATGTGTTTATGAATATTGAGATAATGCATGAAGAGACCATACTGAGAATTAAAAATATAACTGGTTCCAACTTTAAATAATGGAATGAATTGATATCTGAAAATATACATGAAATCTTATATTGATACACATACATTCATTACAACCATTTATACATCTAATGGAAATATTAGGGTTATGGATAATCATGAAAATTGTGTATATTTTGCTTCAAAAATCATTATGAAAATCAAAAATAATGTGTTTGGAAAGAAGTTTCATGATAAGACCAGTCAAGTAACCTGCAGGAATACGTGTGTTCTGAAGCAGAAAGTGATTGAAAGTGAAACAAATACCTGTAAATTTGATAACTTTTGGATTAAATATATATCCTATGATGTGCAAAAAAAGAAGAAATAGTAATTTACCAGTGTTGAATAGGAATAAACGTCAAAATACATAAAATGTCCCATAGGAATCAACTTGCTTTGATATTAAACTGGGTCAGTTACTATAAAAATATTAGGATTTGTGTGCACCGTTCACTGAAGTTAGCTTTCAGTACTAGGTAACAAATATGAATTTCAGGTGGATGAATATTTCTGGAATAATCTTCTGAAAAGTTGATTATAAATCCAAGTACATGAACATGAATAAATTTATGGAGTGTATAAAAGACACATATATTTCATGTTTTGAAGAACCTGGAGAATATATATATATATACAAAAAACACACACAGAGACATTAAAAACTGGCAATATATATGCCAATAGAAATTCATCATGAAATATATATCATCCATTGAAGCAAAAATATTTATTTTACTAAACATGGATTTAAGTAAAATGTTGTTAAACTAGGAAGCTCACCCATAGGTTGAATTTTCAGTTCCAACAGTGTTTAGGAGGAGTGATCTCTTCTCACAATTTGTATCTGCCATGTCATCCACCTCACAAAAATATAAGTGTGATACCAGGTAGGATTCAATATGTGCATTAAAAATACATGTTCTGAATAGGCTTCAGAGAAAGGGAAACAAGAATTCACATATTTGTTAACTTTAAATCACATGGAGAACTTTTTCATTTAAAAATTGACTAGATTTGTAACACCTACCCTTTATCATGCAAAAGGCAAGTCCAACTATACAACAGGCCTCCTCTGAACTGGTTGTATTTCTATTTTGTTTGGGTTATTTTTCTCCATCATATTAGGATTAGTAGTGAGAGTCTAGTAGGGTATGGGTAAGTGTCAGGGATTCAGAATTTCGAATGGAAAATAGGAAAATTAATCTCATGTGTATTCAAATATGTGCTACACAAAAATCTCCCCACTCTGATCCAGAACAATGCCTTGACATTTCCTTCACCACAAGTAAGACACAATTAGAGGAGAAGAGTTAGAAAATTTGTGAATACATATCCGGAATGGAAAATGCTCAGGAGTTCACAACCTTGGAGTTGGGAGAGGAGTATCCAAAAGTAAGGGATAGGGTAAACACTCCACAAACATGAAGTTTTTTGGCCTAAAGACTTCTTGACAAACTGCCTCTGAGTTTGGGCACTTAAAGTATATGTTGTCGTCAGGAGATTTAGCTTCCTTTGTAGTGAGACCATCAAATCTGGAATGGCATCTATGTGACCTGGAGGACATGGTTTCTTGTTTTCCAATGAACATTAGGCAGCAGTGATGAATTCTATCTTTGTCGGCAATTTTTGGCCACCTGGGTCTAAGTGTCTGCCCGCGTGGACTGTGAAGTCATTTGGTCATCCTCCACTTTTCGTGGTGTTTCTGGCTGCTGCACTCGTAGTTTGGTGTTGCTTCAAAAAATACAAGGAGTTCATCAGGGACACAGTGCTGGAGGGAGTTCTGTCAGGTGTGGTGGGTCAGGGTTTACAGGAGAATGCACCAACCAGGCTTCTATCCCACATAGCTTGCCCCCTTGACAAGAGCAACCTGATTCTGAACATTGCCCTGAAACCCCTCTATATAATAAGATGCCTTTACATATAAGGGTCTGCTGGCAGCAGCATGTCAGTCACAAGCCATTTGGAAGTCAAAGACATATTCACATGGCCCCACCACAGATGTTTATCACACACCTTCACACCACAGCTCTAGGCCCACTACTCAGCAGGCTCCAACTTACAGGCATCTCTGTTCTACTCCATTTTCATGAAACCCAGTCAATCAAGGCATTGTCTGGTACACTCATGATCAGGAACCAGATATCCAAAGGTTCTCCAGTGCCACCTGGTCATGGGAATTTCAAACCTTGCATGGTATTTATCTAGCCATTTTTCAAAAATGAATTTGAGACACTCTGGGTTTCAATTAATTCAGGAACCATTAAATGGTGAGGAAGCTCATTTCAATGAAAGCTCTAGAGAACTCTCATAGGCAAGGCTACAGAAACAGAGGCCAAATGGTAACATAAGCAAGGCCCATTGAGGTCTACAATGTTAGGTCCATGTGTGTTTTGACTCTCATTGATGGCTGCCAAGTCTTTCAGAATAAAATCATGTGATATCCTTGCAAAGATTCCCAGTTTTCTGTGCAAAGCCACCCTGGGCCTAGATCACAGATACCAAGAGCGAATCTCATGCGTGGCCTCCTAAAATCTCAAAACAATTCATGGCAATACTTCACTGAGGTCAGTTCCAGAAAGCAGTCTCTAAGGGAAATCACACAACAGTTCAAGCCCAGGTGAACACAGTTATCTCTTCCAACTGACACACAAATGACCACAATTAAAACCAAAACACTTCGACATGGCCCTCATTTTCTTCCATATAGACACTCATCATAACCTCTGGCTGGAGGTTTTCATGAGGAGCGCAGTCCAAGACAGTGTCCAAAATAAGCTCCCTTGCCACTCATTTGCTAAAGTCAGGGTGGCCTGGACATACTTTCTGTGAACCAGGCGTGATGAAATAGGCATGCTGTGAAGACTACACCGCTTCTCTACTTTGAGGCCAACTGACTCAGAGGTTAAGATTCTTTATGTGAATTGGAGTCATGAGAAAACCCAAGCACCTCTGCAGGGCTTTGGAGAACTCCTCTGAACCAAAGGATCCCTATTGATGGAAGTCAGGAACCTCACAGAGGAAGGCGAGACGTCATCCACAAGAACTGCTCTTTTGGCCATTTTGGTTTTGGATGCACACATGGGATCTTTCTTTAGATCCATCAGGTGCTGAGAATCTAAGCCACAGCCTCACACAGGGCCAAGAGGCTAAATCACACACATCCCTTTCCCAAGCAATAAAGCAAAGGGCCACAGGTGATGCCCATTCGTTTCCATTTGAAAACTGTTTTCCTCAGGCTTCACAAAGGGGTGGCCTGAGGCAAAGAACTTCTTGAAATTAAGGGCAACAGAACATTATGTAAGCAAAAGGCCCAAAGCAGGGTTTCTCCACTGATACTTTACTGGTCACACTGATATCTGAGTTTTCTGAGATGCTCGCCATTCCCTGCAGATATCCAGTACATGGCCATGTCACAGAGCTTGGAGGTGGTACATATCTTGGACAAAAAAACATGAGCCAATTCTGGAGATTGGAAAGAATTCAGGAAGAAAATTGGTAATTAGGAAGATAGTAGGTGTTGCCCATCCTTAAGGAAAGCCGCAACCCATTCATAAATTGGGCAGGTTGAATGCTGGGAAGCTTTCTACTAGACAGGACAAATACATTGATGCATTCTCGTTTCTAATGTATACAACCACGGACACAGTGGAATACACAGACATAGAAACACTCGCCTTGTCAAACGACTTACTAGAAACAGTACACTCCAAAAAAAAAAAAAAAAAACTAACCGCCTTTCCTACCTATTCTCAGAAGATGAGACAAAATCATAAACCCACAACCACACCCACAAAGTCACCTCCTTCCCCCAAGTAGGTCTGTGACTCTACGGAGTGTCCTCTGACTGGTGGGCCATACAATGTTTCCCCGAAATGTCCTGTCCTGTCTCAGATCTGGTCTACTTGGCCAACTCTTTTAAGTTGTCAGAAGGGAATTTTGAGCCACTACCTGCTTTCTCAGGAAAGGCCCCTCTTCAGAGCTCTCCTTGCTTTTGGCATCATAATATCAGTAGGAACAAAGAAAGACTGACTCTGTCTTTGGTAAATCCAAGCAAGTGAGCCCACTGGGACTGTGACTGGGACTGGCTCTGTGTGCCTGGCTTCCAGGATCCCAAGTTCAGAGAGATCCATCACGAAGGAAGTGAGGTGAGGTCACTTCCTTCAGGAACTGAATGAATTCACTGTCTTGTAAACCATTTTGTCCTAATAGTTGCTTCCAAGGGTCCCATTAGATGGAGGGTTCCCCTACTTCCTCTGAAATGTTCACAAGTTAGAATGGTATGTCAACCTTAGGAACCCGGGAATAGCTATCCACACAGGCCTGGTTTGGTCCTTCTCCTCTACATTAAGAAGAGAGAGGCTGATTCAGACACATCCCTTCATCCTGACCAGGGTGTTTGACATGGAAGATGACTTTTGCTCTCTCAGGTCCTTCATAGATGACTATATCTTCTCCAGGGTTCATTTCTACATGGATCTTTGAAGTTCTCAGCAGGTGGAAGATCCCCTACATTCCTGTATTGTAAGACCAACTCTGTCCCTGCTTTTCATTAAATTTAGATTGAGGGAACAGTGTATTCTTAGGGTTAATAAAATGTTTGAATTGGGTTAGGAATCATTCTGCGGGATGAATAATGGTATTGGGAACCTGCGATATTTATAAAAATATAGAGGTTAAATATATGAATAAAAACAGAAATCTAGGTAATTTTGAAGCCTAGAGGGCATTGGGCCCTTGATTGGGATACTTAACTTTGATTTACATTGTGCACAGATGTCTCAGAAAAATAGATATATAATGGCATAGAACCTTGTACCTTGGATGATTGAATGTCGAAGAGAACATCCAGTCAAAAACGGATAGTCGGTAGGATTACGTAGATAGTAGGTTTAGGAAGAAGTGTCAATATAGGATTTGGAATATATGTTCTATCGCAATAGTGTTTTGGTTAGAGAGTGAAAGTAAACATAACTTCATGTGAAGGGTCAGTCACAATGATGAACTGGGGAAAATATGTAGGAAACCACATATCAATAGAGACATAATGAAATCAGGCAAAGTATAAAGTGAGTGATATGATTAGGCATTTTCAACAGGGTAGAGTTTGAATATATAATCTCTGGAAGAAACAAATATGTAGTCACCAACAGGATTGATAATTGAGAGGATTAGGCAACATGGACAGGAATGTTTTTAGTAATCCATGTTCACTTTCCATTCAGACTCCGGTACAATCATAAGTGTGACATTTACTTTTTGTGTCCCGAATATTACTGTGATAAAATGTGTATGTAGATCTGGTGACATGAGTATTTCTTACACCATTTCTGGCAGTAATATTTAGAAGACATATACATAAGTATTGGTTGTACAAAGAGGTGTGCCCTGTGTCTATGAATATAGAGATAATGCATGAATTGACCACACTGTGAATAAATAATATAGCTGATTCCACTTTAAATAATGGATGGAATTGATATCTGAAAATATTTAAGATATCTTATATTGATATAAAATCATTCATTCCAACCAGTTATACATCTATTGTTAATATTAGTGTTATTGTTTATCATGAACGGTGTCTGAGTTTCGCTTCAAAAATGATTATGAAAATTGAAAATAATGTGTTTTGTAAAGAAGTCTCCTGAAAAGACCAGTCAAGAAACATGGATGAATACATGTGTTCTGAAGAAGGAATTGATTGAAAGTGAAACAAATGCCTATAAATTTGCGAAACTGTGGATGAAAAATATATCCTATGATGTGCATAAACTGAAGAAATCATAATGTACCAGTGTTGAATAAAAATGAACGTCAAAACACACAGCATGTCCCATTGGAATCTACTCGCATTGATGTTAAACTGGGTCAGCTACTGTAGAAATATTAGGATTTGTATGCAACATTCACTGAAGTTAGTTTTCACTAGTAGGAAAAAATATGTATTTCAGGTGGATGAATATTTCTGAGAATAATCATGTGAAAATTTGATTATAAATCCACATACATGAATATGAATGAATTTAGGAAGTGTGTAATAAGACACATATATTTCATATTTTGAAAAATCTGGAGACTGTATATATATATATATATATATATATATATATATATATATATATACACACAGACATTAAAAAGTAGCAATATATATGCCAATCGAAATTCACCATGAAATATAAATCATCCACAGATGCAAAAATATTCATTTTACTGTACATGGATTTATGTATAATGTTGTTCATCTAGGAAGCTCACCCATAGGTTTAATTTTCTGTTCCAACAGTGTTTAGGAGCTGTGATGTCTTCTCGCAATTTGTATCTGCCAAGTAAGCCACCTCACAAGATTGTACGAGTGGTACCAGGTAGGATTCTGTATGTGCATATAAAAATACATGTGCTGAATATGCTACGGAGAAAGGGAGACACGAATTCATACATTTGTTTACTTTAAAAACACATGGAGAACTCTTTCAATAAAAAAATTAACTAGTTTATACCTTCTACCCAATATAATGCAAAACACAATTCCAACTACACACCATGCCTTCTCTGAACTGCTTGTATTTCTATTCCATTTGGGTTATTTTACTCCACCATATTAGGATTAGTAGTCAGAGTCTAATAGGGTATATGTTAGTGTCAGGGATTTAGTATTCTGAATGGAAAATTGGAAAATGAATCCAATGTGTATGCAAATATGTGCTACACAAAATTTTTCCCACTCTCATCCAGAACAATGCCTTGACAATACTTTCACCCCAAGTAAGACACAATTAGGGAAAAAGAGTTAGGAATTCTGAGAATACAAATCTGGAATGGAATATGATCAGTAGTTCACAAACTTGGAGGTGGTAGAGGAGTTTCCAAAAGTAAGGGACAGGGTCAAAACTCTCCATATAACAAGATGCCTTTACAAATAAGGGTCTGCTGGCTGCATCCTGTCAGTCACAAGGCATTTGGAAGCCAATGGCAGATCGAAATGGCCCCAGCGCATATTTTGTGTCACACACCTGCCCAACATTGCTCTAGGCCCACTGCTCAGCAGGCTCCAACTTACTGGCATATCTGATCTACACCATTTTCATGAAACCCAGTCAATCAAGGCACCGTCTGGTATACTCATGATCAGCAACAGGACATCCAAAGTTTCTCCAGTGCCACCTGGTCATGGGAATTTCAAAAATTTCATCGTATTTATCTAGCCATTTTTCAAGGATGAAGTTGGAGGCACTATGGGTTTCAATTAATTCAGGAACCATTAAATGGTGAGGAAGCTCATTTCAATGAATGCTCTGAAGAACTCTCACAGGCAAGTCTTCCTAAAGAGTGGCCAAAAGGTCACATGAAGCCAGACCCATTGAGGTCTACAATGTGAGTTCCATGTGTGTTTTGACTCTCAACTATGGCTGCCAAGTCTTTAAAAATAAAATCATGTTATATCCTGGCTGAGATTCCAAGTGCTCTGTGGAAATCCACACTGGCCTTAGATCTCAGTTTCCAAGGGTCACTCTCATGCGTGGCCTAATAAAATCCCGATAAAATTTATGGCAATACTGCTCTGAGGTCAGTTCCAGAACTCAGTCTCTAATGGGAGTCACACCAGAGTTCAAGCCCAGGTGGACCCAGTCATCTCTTCCAACCACGATACAAATGTCCACAATTAAAACCAAAACACTCCCACATGGCCCTCATCTTCTTCCATATAGACACTAATCATTACCTCTGGTAGCAGGTTTCCATGAGGGGCGCAGCCCACAACAGTGTCCAAAATAAGCTCCCTTTTTCCCTCATTTTCCTAAAGTCTGTGTGGCCTAGACACCCTTCCTGTTAACCAAGAGTGATCAAATAGGCATGCCGTTAATGCTGCTTTGCTTCTCCAATTTGAGGCCAAATTACTGTGCGGTTTAGATTCTTTATGTGAACTGGAATCATGAGAAAACCCATGCACCTATAGGCTAGCCTCTACAGGGCTTTAAATATCTCATTTGACCCAAAGTATCACTATTCTCACTTAATGGAGGTCAGGAACTTTACATAGGAAGGCGAGAGACTTCATCTACAATATCTGCTCTTTTAGCCATTTTTGTATTGGATGCACACATGAGATATTTCTTTGGATCCATCTAGTGCTGAGAATCTAAGCCACAGCCTCACACAGTGCCAAGAGGCTGATTCAGACACATCCCTTTCCAAAGCAATTAAGCACAGAGCCACAGGTGATGCCCATTCATTTCAATTTGAGAACTCTTTTCTTCAGGCTTCACAAAGGGGAGGCCTGAGGCAGAGACCTTCCTGACATTCAGGGCAATAAAACAATAGGTAAGCAAAAGGCACAAAGCAGGCTTTCTCCACTGAGACTTTACTGGTCATACTGATATCTGAGTTTTCTAAGAAGCTCGTCATTCCCTTCAGGTATCCAGTACATGTCCATGTCACAGAGCTTGGAGGTGGTACATATCTTGGGCACAAAAGCATGAGCCTATTCTTTAGAGAGGCCAGAATTCAGGAAGAAAACAGGAACTTTGGAGGATAGCAGATGTTGCCCATCCATAAGTCAAGTAGCAGTCCATTCATAAATTGGGCAGTATGAAGGCTGGCAAGCTTTCTACTAGACAGGACACATCCATTGATGCATTCTCTCTTCTTATGTCTACAACCACGAACACCGTTTTATATACAGACATAAAAACACTCGCCTTGTCAAAGTACTTACCAGAAAGAGTTCACTCAATCCAAACAAACCGCCTTTGATACCTATTCTCAGAACAAGTGAAAACCACAAACCTACACCTACACCCATAAAGGCACCTCCTTTCCCTAAGTAATTCTGAGACTATTTGGAGTGTCCTCTGACTAGTGGGCCACAGTATGTTCCCTTTAAATGGCATGTTCTCTCTCAGATCTGTCCTCCTTAGCCAACTCTGTAAAGTTGTCAGGAGCCAGCATTGAGCAACTACCTTTTTCTCAGGAAAGGCCCCTCTTCAGAGCTCTCTTGGCATTTTGCCATCCTCACATCAGTAGGTACCAAGAAAGACTGACTCTGTCTTTGGTAAATCCAAACAAGTGAGACCACTGGGACTGGGACTGGGACTGGCTCTGTGTGCCTGGCTTCCTGGATCCCAAGTTCAGATAGTTCCATCAACAAGGAAGTGAGGTGAGGTCAATTCCTTCAGGAACTGAATGAGGTCACTGCCTTGGCAACCACTTTGTCCTAACATTTGCTTCCAAGGGTCCCATGAGATGCAGGCTGCCCCTACTACCTGTGACAGTTTCACAAGTTAGAATGGTATATCAACCATAGGCACCCGGGATCAACTCTCTAAACAGGCCTGGTTTGGTCCATCTTCTCTACATTAAAATTTGAGAGCCTGATTCAGACACAACCCTTCATACTGACCAGGTTGTTTTCCATGGAAGATGACTTTTGCTCTCTCAGGTCCTTCATAGCTGCCTACATCTTCTCCAGTGATCATATCTGCATGGATCTTTGAGGTTCTCAGCAGATGAACAATCCCCTACATTCCTGTATTGTAATACCAACTCTGTGCCTGCTCTTCTGTAAAGTTAGATTGAGGGAAGAGTGTATGGTTATGTTTAATAACATGTTTGATATGGGTTAGGAATTATTCTGCTGGATGAATAATGGTATTGGGAACCTGAGATATTTATAAGAATATAGAGTTGGAATATTGTAATGGTCGGGCAGGCATAGGAGGAAGAGACCACCAAGAGACTGTCTCATGAAACAACAAAGGGTTTATTGAGGGTCCAGCATGCTGGGGCTCAGAGCTCACTTGAATAGAGCAGAGAGTCCTGAGAACAGCTTAAACAGAGCTTATATACTTTCCTTGGAGAGGGCAGGGAGGGAAATTTATTGATGCGTCAGGGAGAGTGGGCAGTTTGCTTTCAACGGGATGATGGAGTACATTCTGCAGTTTGGCAGTTGGGGACAGTACATTCTGGGAACAAGATTAGCAATCAGTTCTCAAGATTTCAACAGTGTTTTATTAAGCATACAGAAAAATAGGAAGTGACAAGTACCTATTTTATTAACTTTTTATTCCCCAATTCTTCTTCTGGTTACTTTTAATCATGAAAGTGATCATTGAAGGGTGTCACATTTTATGTCTCCTAGTGGGGTATATTGTTGTCTGATTACCATAAGTTTAAATTGTCCAATTTGAGCTTCGAGAAAGGAAACTACATGGTTGAGCCAACAGGGTCCTACAGTTAGCAATAATATGAGGATTATTAATGGACAGGCCTGGGCTTATGAAAGCATAGTTAACCAGAGGGACTGTGTGAACCAAGACTCAAACCACCCTTTTTGGGCCTCTCTCTCTCGTTGACACTCTTAAAGGCATTTTCTTAATATACTCATAGGTTCTTATACAACTCCAGTATGGTCGGCATAAAAACAACCTTCTTCCCTCAATGCAGCACAAAGTCCCCCTTCTCTCATGAAGAGAAGGTTTAACCCTCGCCTGTTCTGTAAAACAACTTCAGAGAGAGAGGTTAAACATTCCTGTAAAGCTGTGATGGAGGTTTTATTATCTTTAATTTTTGGTCTATTGCTGCTTCTAATTGGGTCATTTGTTGTGTCCCATGGACTAGGGTTCCTGTGCTCACTCCTGCAGCAACTCCTATTCCTAATAGGATGGCTAAAGTGAGAGATACAGGTTCCCGGTGGAAACAGGTTGTATGCCCTCCGATTTGATCTTTAAATGAACATGCATCATCCTAGAACACTCTGGGAAACATCTGCACCATTACATAATTAATCACATCTGTTGACCATTTCATGAAAACATAAACAATGTTTAAGTATATAGAATTATACTGTTGTTGGTACGGAAAAGGAAAGGAATCTAAGATAGCACCGAAGACAGGGAAACAGCCCTATTTGGTTGCAAACGGATTTAGAGGGTATTGCTTCTGTTGTAATCAATTAATCTTCTGAACCCCAAGTTTAGGTAGTTTCAGAATTTGTACCCAACATGTAAGGGAAGGGGCTCAGAAGTTCACAGTCTGCAGAAGTTCACAAAAAGCAGTTTTTGTTTCTGTTATTTTTTCCTCTGTTCTCGGCAAGTTAACTTTTCAAGGACACTTGGGACAGGGAGAGCTTTTTTTTTTCTCTTTTTTTTTCTCCCTGCCAGCTGTTACCATGGAGCCTAGTTGGTAACTTCTTTACTTAGAATTGTAGCCATCTCTGAGAATCCCCAGCTCAAGGCCAGAGGCCTTGTTCACTTATTTTGTGAAAAACTCGTAAGGGGGTGTCTAGCTTAGGAGTGCTGATTTTTCCAGCCACTGGCCAAGTAGAACAGGGCGACATGAAAACACGGAGTTTATCTACATTGAATTCTTTTATAGGGACTCTTTTGCTGAAAGTCCTAAAGTCAGCAATGGTGAAGACTTCTGGAGAAGGTCATATAAGACTTTTCTGTGGGCCTGGTGAAGAGGGGCAAGACGTGGAAAGCAAGGCTGAGAGCAGCTCCGTTTATCTGAGAATTAGGAAGGAGAGATGTAAAAGAATATTGGGAAAGGGGTTTGTGATTTTCCTGGCAACAAAAACTTGAGCAGTAGAACAGGTAGAGCAGAGGGGACGACAGGAGTGAGTATCCCAAAAAGCCTGTGAGGGACTTTAAATTCTTAGTCACCTGTTTTCAGTGATGACAAGGCAACTTTAAAGGTCACTTTCATTACATCTTGGATAGTGGTCTGAGGGATCTCCTCAGCTGGTTTGAGCTTTGGGTTAGCTGGTAAGAGGACCTGATGGGACCTGCTCTGGGCACTTACTGGAGAAAAGAGGACTGAGTGGGTGGAGGGGTACCTCAGTACCTGATACCTCAGCAAGGGCGCAATTGTCTGAGAACCGGCCGAGGTTTGGTTTTTTGATCTAGTAAATGGAGGGGAGAAATCAGGTTGCTCAGGTGGGAGTGAAAGCAGAGAGTCTGGAGCAGAAGGCTGAGGGTTAGGATCTATTGGAGAAGCATAGTTCAGGACGTGAGTGAAGGAGGGAAAAGGTCTTCACATAGGGGAATCTCCTTCCACCCTTTTGATCACTTGTAGAAGTTAAAAATGTCATGCATAATTTGAGGATCTAGAGAGCCTTCTGGGGTCCATCGGTTTTGGTTGTCTAATTGGTAATATGGCCAATGCTGTGTACTGAATTTGATGGGGAGTTTGGGTTCCACCAGGCAGTCCCTGTATGCTAACATCCCCATGACTTACAGAAGAAGTTGGCTTTTTCCCCTCACAGCCGTGGCTCTTTGTGGCTTTGATAGTCTGCCATGCAAACATAGTAATCTGGGCTAGCCAACCTGCATCTTGCTCGCGTGTCCCTACATCCATAATGTTTGTTTCCATTATCGATGATACAGAAGGTATTTAATAGAATTTTAGTGGGATCCACTTTATCAGATATATCCCAATAGGAAAAACCTATAGCCAGCTGACAAATGTCTGGGTGGAGAGATGGCCACCAGGTCCCTATGGGGGCTGTAAGCGAGATAGACCATACTTCTTCTCTAGTAGGATTTGTGATCAGCCATCGCTGATGAACCACCTGATGAGGTTTAGGACTACTGGTGGCCAAGGGGAGAGTCTATAGCCTTATTCATATGGTGAATACACAATTTGAAAGGGTTACTAGTCATTTCCAGTTTCCAGCAAGAGTCTGGACAGAGCGCAGGCTTGAGATGAGAGGCATGGATCCAGGAATTGATTCCGTATACATTTACTGATGTAGGTGTTATAAGTAGTACCTGGTATGTTCCTTTCCATCGGGGTTCCAGGAATGAAACCTGATGTCTTCTTATGTAGATGAAGTCTCTTACATTATATTGAAGTGGAGTCCCCTTGTCCCCAGTTTGGTAGGCCGTGGCCAGCTGTTTGAACAGATATCAATGAGTTCTTTCAAGAGCTTTAAGTCTGTCAAGCTAGGGGGTGTGGAAGGGATCCTTAGGTCTTAGAGTTGGGGTTAGGTCCCTTACTGGAGGAAGGGCACCATAGAGAATTTCACAGGTGGTGAGGTTACACAAAGAAACAGAGGGAGTATTTCTTGCATGAAACAGTGGATAAGGCAGGAGCATAGTCCAATCTTTTATGCAGGTCTCTAAGAGTAATTTCGTAAAGGTCTATTTAATGGTTCTATTTATTTTTTCTACCTGTCCTGAGTTCTGGGGTCTATAAGCATAATGTAACTACCAATTAATAACCAGGGTACTGGTTAACCTATTCTCAGAACATGAGACAAAAAAAGAATCCCACACCAACACCCACAAAGGCACCTGCTTCCCCCAAGTACATCTGTGACTATCTGGAGTATTCTCTGACTGGTGGGTCATACTATGTTCCCCAAAAATAGCCTGTCTTGTCTCAGATCTGGTCTTCGTGGCCAACTCTGCGAAGATTTCAGGAGCCAGCATGAGCCACTACCTGCTTTCTCAGGAAAGGCCCCTCTTCAGAGCTCTTCTGGCATTTGGCCATCCCCACATCAGTAGGTACCATGAAAGACTGACTCTGTCCCTGGTAAATCCAAAGAAGTGAGCCCACTAGGAGTAGGACTGGGACTGGCAATGGGTGCCTGGCTTCCTGGATCCCAAGTTCAGAGAGTTCCAACACCAAGGAAGTGACGTGAGGTCACTTCCTTCAGAAACTGAAAGAGGTCACTCCCTTGGCAACCACTTTGTCCTAACAGTTGCTTCCTATGGTCTCTTGAGATGGAGGATGCCCCTACTTCCTGTGACACTTTCACAAGTTAGAATGGTATATAAACCATAGGCACTCAGGAATAGCTCTCCACACAGGCCTGGTTTGATCCATCTTCTCTACATTAATAAGAGAGAGGCTGATTCAGATACACTCCTTTATCCTGACCAGGTTGTTTGCCATGGAAGATGACTTTTGCTCTCTCAAGTCCTTCATAGCTGCCTACATCTTCTCCAGGAATGATTTCTGCATGGACCTTTGAGTTTCTAAGCAGGTGGAAGATCCCCTACATTCCTGTATTGTAAGACCAACACTGTCCCCGCTCTTCTGTAAAGTTAGATTGAGGGAACAGTGTATGTTAGGTTTAATAACATGTTCAATTTGGGTTAGGAATCATTCTTCGGGATGAATAATAGTATTGGGAAACTCTCTCAGATCTGGTCTCCTTGGCCAACTCAGTGAAGTTTTCAGGAACCAGTGGTGAGACACTGCCTGCTTTCTCATGAACTGGCCCTCTTCAGAGCTCTCCTGGCATTTGGCCATCCTCACATCAGTAGGTACCAAGAAAGTCTGACTCTGTCCTTGGTAAATACAAACATGTGAGCAAACTGGGATTGGGACTGGGACTGACTCTGGGTGCCTGGCTTCTTGGATCCCCAGTTCAGAGAGTTCCATCACCAAAGAAGTGAGGTAGGTCACTTCATTCAGAAACTGAATGAGGTCACTGCATTGGCAAACACTTTGTCCTAAAAGTTGTTTCCTAGGTTCCCATGAGATGGAGCCTGCCCCTACTTACTGTGACACTTCAAGCTAAGAATTGTATATCAAAAATCGGCACCCGGGAACAGCTCTCCACACATGCCTGATTTGGTCCAACTACTCTACATTAAGAAGAGAGAGGCTGATTCAGACACATCCCTTCATTTTGACCTGGTTGTTTTCCATGGAAAATGAATTTTTCTCTCTCAGGTCCTCCATAGCTGTCAACATCTTCTCCAGGGATCATTTCTGTAAGGACCTTTGAGGTTCTCAGCAGGTGGAAGATCCCCTACATTCCTGTATTGTAAGACAAACTGTGTCCTTACTCTTTTGTAAAGTTAGATTGATGGAAGAGTGTATGGTTAGGATTAATAACATATTCGATTTGAGTTAGGAATCATTCTGCAGGATGAATAATGGTATTGGGAATCTGCGATATTTACAAGAATAAATAGGTGAAATGTAAGTCTGAAAACAGAAATCTAGGTAAGATTTGAAGCCCAGAAGGGAATTGGGCCTTTGATTGTGACACTTAGCTTTGAATTATGTTCTGCACAGATGTCTCAGATAAATCGATATAAAATGGCATAGGACCTTGTACCTTGGATGATTGAATGTCGAAGAGAATATCCAGTCAAAAGGGGACAGTAGGTGGATTAGGAAGATAGTAAGTAAGTTTAGAAAAAAGAATGAGTATAGGAATTGGACCAAAAGTTCTTTAGCAACAGGGTTTCGGTTAGTGAGTGAATGTCAATGTCAGCACATGTGAAGAATGAGTCACAATGATGAACTGGGGAAAATATGTAGGAAAGCAGATATCTATAGAGACATTATGAAATCAGACAAAGTATAAAGTGAGTGATAGTATTAGATATTTTCAACAGGGTTGAATATGAATATATAATCTTAGGAAGAAACAAATATGTAATCATTAATAGGATTGACATTTGAGAGCATTAGCCAAATTGGACATGGATTTTTTTAGTAATCCATGTTTACATTCCATTTAGTCTTTGGTACAATCATAAGTGTGAACTTTGCATTTTGTGTCCAGAATATTACTGTGATAAAATGTTTATGTACATCAGTTGACAGAGTATTTTTTCCACCATTTCTGGGAGCAATATTTTGAAGACATATAAATTAATATTGGGGGTACAAAGAGGTGTACCCTGTGTCTATGTATGTAGAGATAATGCATGAAGAGACCATACTGTGAATAAATAATATAACTGATTACACTTTAAATAATCGATTGAATTTATATCTGAAAATATGCAGAAAATCTTATATTGATATACAATCATTAATTCCAACCAATTATACATATAATGGTAATATTACTTTAATGGTTTATCAAGACGGGTGTGTGAGATTTGCTTCAAAGCGATAATGGAAATTGAAAATAATGTGTTTGGAAAGAAGTCTCATGAAACGAGCAGTCAAGAAACATTAAGGAATACATGTGTTCTGAATCAGGAAGTGATTGAAAGTGAAACAAATGCCTATCAATTTGATAAATTGTGGATGAAATATTTATCCTATGATGTGCATTAACTGAAGAAATAGTAATGTACCAGAGTTGAATAAAAATGAACGTCAAAATACACTTCATGTCCCATAGGAATCTATACCCATTGATGTTAAACTGGGTGAGTTACTGTAGAAATATTAGGAGTTGTGTGCACCATTCACTGAAGTTTGTTTTCAGTACTAGGAAACAAATATGTATTTCAGGTGGATGAATATTTCTGATAATAATCTTGTGAAAAGTTGATCATAAATCCACATATATGAATATGAATGAATTTAGGGAGTGTATAATAAGACACATATATTTCATATTTTGAAAAATCTGGAGAGTATATATATATATATATATATATATATATATATATATATATATATATAAAACACACACACACAGACATTAAAAAGTAGCAATATATATGGCAATCTAAATTAATCATGAAATATATATCATCCACAGATCCAAAAATATTCATTTTACTGAACATGGGTTTATGTATAATGTTGTTCAACTAGGAAGCTCACCCATAGGTTGAATTTTCAGTTCCAACAGCGTTTAGAATGAGTGATCTATTCTCACAAATTGTATCTGCCAATTCATCCACCTCACAAGAATGTACGTGTGGTACCAGGTAGGATTTGATATGTGCATATAAAAATACATGTGCTGAATAGGCTACAGAGAAAGGGAGACAGGAATTCAAATATTTGTTAACTTTCAAACACATGGAGAACTATTTAAATTGAAAATTTGCTAGATTTATAACTCCTACACTACATAATGCAAAAGGCAAGTCCAACTATGCACCATGCCTCCTCTGAACTGCTTGTATTTCTATTTTGTTGGGGTAATTTATCTCCATCATATTTGCATTAGTAGTCAGAGTCCAGTAGGGTAGGTTTTAGTGTCAGGGATTAAGTATTTCGAATGAAAAATTAGATAATGAATCCAATGTGTATGCAAAAAATCTTCCCATTCTCATCCAGAACAATGCCTTGACATTACATTCGCCCCAAGTAATACACAATTAGAGGAGAAGAGTTAGAAAATCTGTGAATACATATCTGGAATGGAAAATGCTCAGGAGTTCACAAGCTTGGATGTGGAAGGGGAGTTTCCAAAAGTAAGGGACAGGGTTGATAGACCCAACCTGATCATTTATTAAAATTGGGAGCCCACTTGCCAGAAAGCCATGAAAAGATAATTTTGGATTTATTATAAATTACTGCAAATTCTGAACCTGCTTGAATGTTTGCCCATGCCTTAAACTCACCCATGCCTGGCTCTCTGACCAGATTGCAGCCCTCTCTGAAACTTTAGTGACACCTCATAAATATTTTCTTTCCCTGGCCAGACAACGAGTCTCTGAGGCTCTAATGGTCCTCATAATTTCTGATGTTGGGGTGAGCTTAAAAAAAAATGTAAACTACCGTTAGTGTGATGCTTGTTAAAGTTCTGTTATCTGTAACCCCCTTTTTGTGCATCTTTCTGGGCTATATAGCTGGGCTATAGGAAAGGTGGGTTTGCTGTCTTGCTCCCGCCATTTTGGGAGGGAGAGGTAGCCTTTCCCTTTGAAATAATTAGCTTGCCTTAATTTGATTTTACTAGGAGTCAGTGGTCTTTACATGCGTTCCTGGTCTAATATTTTGGAGTTCCCCAGTGAGATGACCCTGCCGGACAAGATCACAAGACCAGACTGCTGTAAATTCTGAAGTTGGCCTTCCTTCCAGGGCTCCAAGCTTGAGAGCAACTCTAGGGTTTGTGCAACTTGAGATGGTCCAAGGCCTTGGAGTTAGCCTTCAGTTCAGGGAGCACTGCAGTGAACCACCGCATTAAAACTATTAGCAAGCACCTGGTGGAGGAGGCATCCATAGGTAATTGGTGCCTTTATAACATCTGATATCCGGTTAAGGGAGATCTCTTCTGATGACAGAGAGGTGGACTGAGGAGGCTCACATATACTCCTGTCTGGGACAGTAACCAGAATCATTCTGTCATCTGTTCTGTTCTCTAGGGAATTCATCTGGAAGGGTAGAGAGGTGCCAACGGGCACGCATGCGCTCCTACGGGGAGCTTTAGGAAGACATTGCATTGCTCCTCTGTTTTCCTGTTTCGGCGCCGGATTTCTGTTTTTTTTTTTTTTTTTTTTTTTTTTTTTTTTTGTTGTTGTTTTGTTCTGTGTTCTATATGTTTTTTGTTTGTTTGTTTTTGTGCATTTTGTTGTGTGATTTCTGTGGTGAAAACTTAAGGATATCGGACATGAAAATAAAGCAAGTAAGCCTGACACCCTTTGGACTGAGTTTAAAGGAACTGCATTGAACTTTACACCCGTTTGTTAAGCAGTATGATAGAAGCCCCTAGCTGGCTGCCTGGAGCACACTCACTGCAGAGGGCAGTGCCTGCGGGGGACCTAAGAACTGAGTATCTCCCAGGTTAATAAGTGAAACTCCTTTAAAATCCCTTGTCCCTCCAGATAAAGAGAGTCACAACCTTTTGGCAGAGTCCCTGTGTTTATCTTTGTTAGCAAAGCAATAAACCTTCGTTTTTCTTTTTCTCAAAACCCTGTCCTCATTTTTAAATTGGCATTAATTGGCTTCAAGTTCAGGAACCCAACTTTAAGTTACAAATTTTGATAACCCACCCGCACCCTGGAAATTTTTGAGAGCTGACTACAGAAATGTTAGGAGATGGAGCATGCTTGTGGTGGAACTGAAACAGAGGAGCAAATCCTGTAAGTAAAAGGAGGGACTGAGGGACTCCCAGCAGCTGCTGAAGCCTTATTTTTTCAGAGAATTCCCTAGGTCTTTCCCTGCAATTTAACGATAATGCCACCTCTGTCATCTTAAAAAAGAGGGAAAAAAAGGGGACACTAAATGCAGGAAAGTCACTATGGAGACCCTTGATTTTACATTTCAGGATGCTCCTCTGTGAAAACATCTGGTCCCCTTGTGGGGACATCTGTGGTGCAACTGGTGTAGGAGATTTTTCTCTTATCTGCTCTGTTTTAAAGGCTTCTGTCTGTCAGTCATAGTCTGGAGCTCCTTTCTGTCTGTCGTGTGTCTTTGTTTCTGGCACTTTAAGACATGTGCAATAATGTGTTGATATTATATATTGTTTCTTGGGAATGATTTTACCTGAATGTGTGTCTAAATGATGATGTTTTATTGTAACAATCTGGTAGCTTATTGGGTTTTTGAAGCATTGCAGAATCTTGCCGTTAAAAGTCAGATTGAGATAATTGTTTAGTTTATGATTTCAGATAATTCATGCCAGAGAACTTAAATACTTAGGATGGAAAACTAAAGAACTCTACTTCCAAGTTGGCAAGAAATTTTCCAATCATTCAGTCTTTTTTTTTTCACCAATTTTTAATTGGGTAGCCTGGGAAAATGTCACTGTGTGTACCAGTGCATTAATTTGGACAAGGATAGTAAATCATAGTATGGTATCTGTTGACAACACAAGATGTAAAGATATAAAATTTTGTAAATTTTGTCTTAAGCTTGTATCAAAATTTTCAACATCCTATCTGGAAAATTATGATTAAAATGCATTAGACCTGAGGTGTCTGCTCAGAATAGCAGTTTTTTCCTGCTCCTTCCAGACCTCAGCCAGGACTTAGATTGAAATGCAAATGAAAGAAGCCTGCAAGATCAGTAGGAGACTGATATGAGGCTTAAGGAAAAAAAAAAGTAAATAGTATGGTATTTACTAATTACTGGTCAGTTATTTTTTCTAGGACTCTTATTTTTTTCCTTAGATCCTTTAATTTTTCTAACTCATAATTTTGATCCTACAGACCTAGGTTAATGTTTTTCTGATCAGTTCTATCTTTGACCAACTGTGGAGTTTTTAAAACATGGCAATGGAGATTTCACCTGCTAAAAGCTACAAGGCCTTTACTATTATTATGTGTGCACACTTTTGTTATTTGTTGTATGTCTATATATATATATATATTCTTAATCATATATATGATACAGAAATTAACATATATAAGGAGCGCTCATAATAAAAAAGCACTCATAAAAACAAATTTTAAGGGATGCCCTCTCTCACCACTTCGGTTCAACATAGTTCTCGAATCACTGGCCAGAGCAATTAGACAGACGAAAAAAATTAAAGGCATAAAAATAGGAAAAGAACTCAAATTATCACTATTTGCAGATGACATGATTCTATACCTAGCAGACCCAAAAGGGTCTACAAAGAAACTACTAGAGCTAATAAATGAATTCAGCAAAGTGGCAGGATATAATATCAACACACATAAATCAAAGACATTCCTGTATATGAGCCACAAATCCTCTGAAATGGAAATGAGGACAACCACCCCATTCACAATATCCTCAAATAAAATAAAATACTTGGGAATCAACCTAACAAAAGAGGTGAAAGACTTATACAATGAAAACTACAGAAACCTAAAGAGAGAAATGTAAGAAGATCTTAGAAGATGGAAAAATATACCCTGTTCATGGATAGGTAGAACTAACATCATCAAAATGGCGATATTACCAAAAGTTCTCTATAGGTTTAATGCAATGCCAATCAAAATCCCAACGGCATTTCTTGTAGAAATAGAGAAAGCAATCATGAAATTCATATGGAAAAATAAAAGACCCAGAATAGCAAAAACAATGCTAAGCAGGAAGTGTGAATCAGGCGGGATAGCTATACCAGACTTCAAACTATACTATAGAGCAATAGTAACAAAAACAGCAGGGTACTGGTACCAAAACAGGTGGGTGGACCAATGGTACAGAATAGAGGACACAGAAACCAATCCACAAAACTACAACTATCTTATATTCGATAAAGGGGCTAAAAGCATGCAATTGAAGAAGGATAGCATCTTCAACAAATGGTGTTGGGAAAACTGGAAATCCATATGCAACAAAATGAAACTGAATCCCTTTCTCTTGCCATGCACAAAAGTTAACTCAAAGTGGATCAAGGAACTTGATATCAAATCAGAGACATGGCGTCTGATAGAAGAAAAAGTTGGCTATGATCTACATACTGTGGGGTTGGGCTCCAAATTCCTCAATAGGACACCCATAGCACAAGTGTTAATAACTAGAATCAACAAATGGGACTTACTCAAACTAAAAAGTTTTTTCTCAGCAAAAGAAAGAATAAGAGAGGTAAATAGGGATCCTACGTCCTGGGAACAAATCTTTACTCCTCACACTTCACACAGAGCCCTAATATCGAGAATATACAAAGAACTCAAAAAATTAGACAATAAGATAACAAATAACCCAATCAACAAATGGGCCAAGGGCCTGAATAGAAATTTCTCAGAGGAGGACATACAATCAATCAACAAGTATATGAAAAAATGCTCACCATTTCTAGCAGTCAGAGAAATGCAAATCAAAACCACCCTAAGATACCATCTCACTCCAGTAAGATTAGCAGCCATTAGGAAGTCAAACAACAACAAGTGCTGGCGAGGATGTTGGGAAAAGGGTACTCTTGTACATTGCTGGTGGGACTGCAAATTGGTGCGGCCAATTTGGAAAGCAGTATGGAGATTTCTTGGAAAGCTGGGAATAAAACCACCATTTGATCCAGCTATTCCCCTACTCGGTCTATTCCCTAAAGACCTAAAAAGAGCACACTATAGGGACACTGCTACATCCATGTTCATAGCAGCACAATTCACAATAGCAAGACTGTGGAAGCAAAACCTAGATGCCATTCAATAGACGAATGGATAAAAAAATATGTGGCATTTTTACACAATGGAGTATTACTCTGCATTAAGAAATGACAAAATCATAGAATTTGGAGAGAAATGGATGGCATTAGAGCAGATTATGCTAAGTGAAGCTAGCCAATCCCTCAAAAACAAATGGCAAATGTCTTCTTTGATATAAGGAGAGTAACTAAGAACAGAGTAGGGACGAAGAGCATGAGAAGAAGATTAACATTAAACAGGGATGAGAGGTGGGTGGGAAAGGGAGAGAGAAGGGAAATTTCCTGTAAATGGAAGGAGACCCTCAGGGGTATACAAAATTACATACAAGAGGAAGTGAGGGGAAAGGAGGAAAAATATGAGGGGGGAGAAATGAATTACAGTAGAGGGGGTAGAGAGAGAAGAGGGGAGGGGATGGGGGAGTGGGGATAGTAGAGGATAGGAAAGGCAGCAGAATACAACAGACACCAGAATGGCAATATGTAAATCAATGGTTGTGCAACTGATGTGATTCTGCAATCTGTATATGGGGTAAAAACGGGAGTTCATATCCCACTTGAATCAAGTGTGAAATATAATATATCAAGAACTATGTAATGTTTTGAACAACCTACAATAAAAATTAATTTTAAAAAAGTGGATCCAAAGATCTTTAATTCACGTGATTAAAATTGTTCAATTTAAATTGGATAAACAGATAAAAATAAATGTTTTTAAATTTAAGCTTACAAGTTTTTATAGGTGTTCAAAAATCTAATAAAATATTAATATCTACAAAATGTCTAAAATGCCTTGATTCTAGGACTTTTCCTTCAACAAAAAAATGGTTTACACTCTTCAATACATTTGTCTAATATTTTAATAAATAAGTAAAGTAAATTTGATGTGGAATTTCTCATTCTTGAGTACATTTGTTAGATACCCGATTGATTTACTAAGGTCTGTATCAGATTGTAAAAATCAGTCATGTGTTAAAGAGACAAAAATTTCTGAAAACATAAGTTTACCCATAACATTGTGTTTATTAAGTTTTATTTTTTCTAGAGCAAGCAACCATAAAAATTAAACAACTGATTAAATAAGAACTGTTATTTTAGAGCACTCTACTGCCATTTCTTTAAAAGCTAAACTTGGTTAATCTAGAAATATCAATGTAATTTTGATGCTATTAATGTGCTCATATCTTCCAGGTATACAAGTCTGTAAGTTAGAAACATTTAAAGAGCATTATATCAAGCTGGTATTCTGAAGTTGTATGGTAAAAAAAATGTACTGGGGATTTATTTACCTGTTATCAATAAGATATGTAAAGTTTTATGTTACTTTTTTCATTGGGGAACAATTTAAATGTATTTTTAAGTTAATCAGAGCCTAATATATGTAAAGGTTAAAATCTTTCAGCCTTTCTTTAATCCATGTTTTAAATGTGATGTCATATGATGTTAGATAATGTTCATGTGACCTCAAACAATTTATGTAAACTTTGTAAAATGATATTTAAAAAACAATGATCAGCTTTAGAACTAAAACACTTAATATTTATAAAGAGGCCTGCCTTACCTGAGATAAGGCTCTGTGTCCCATCTTACTACATGTGAGAATGACTACAAAAGGAGTAGGTCAGATTTTATTTCATTTAAAGTTATGTTCAAAAGTTCTTTTGTTTTTTCTGTGAAGATTACTAGGATCTCAAACAGGGCATATAATGTATAACTCAGCCAAAAAATTCAGGGTAGCTATTACAGAAACTAAGTATTTTTACTCTTGTTAAAAAAATTTATTTTTAATTTGCTTATAAGTGAGCTAAAGATTCCCTGTTAGTCTTTTACCGAAGTGTTGCTTTAATAACACAACATGGGTTAATTTAAGATAATAAGTCATCACCTACAAGACAGACAGAATAATACATATCCCAATTAATGAAAAGATAAATAATAATTAAGTTATAGATATTAAAGCCCAGTACTCTCAATATAAGGCTGTTAAAATTTATTTGCTGGATGTTTAAGATTAGGATTTAAAATTAAAGTTAAATGAATCGGCCAAGAAAACAAATATTAATATTTTAAGGTATACACTTTATGTTAGCCTCCCAAAATAAGTAAGACTGGAGGTTACAAAGAAGGATTCTCAGACAGGAATGCCTGATAACTATAAAAAGAGACTATTAAGAGGAGCTGCCAGAGGCAGAAAATTTAGTTTAGGGCCTACAGATATTCCTAACCTACAGAGGTAGGCTTGGTGTTTGCTAGTACGATTATCCAGCCCTGAGTAACAGAATTAAAGGTTTCTCTATTAGACACAGAGGTCATACTAGAAAAAGGATTTTGCAAGATCAGATGACATTAAATTAATAAACTGTATCTTATGGGGAGGGACAACTGTAAAACAAAAAATTAAATATTAAGTTGACAGTCCTGATAACTGAGGATATTAAAGAATGGTGAGGGAACTTCTATACGGTGACATGTTCCAGCTGCTGCAACATTTATTCATTACTCATGGTTTTTGTTACTCTCATAGAAGAACCCATTCCCAGATGACTTTACAACCTGTTCTTCCCCAACCAGACTTCAAACCAAGCTGAAATCTAAAAGGCAACTCATGTCCCTCAACTAAATTCTAAAAGGCAACTCATGTCCCTCATGCCATGACCCTTACGTCACCCTCTCTCAGCGCAGAAGAATCCAAAATGCGTGAGGCCTCCCTTCTTACAACAATGGAGCCAAAAATAAATAGACTATTAATATACGTAATTAATTAAGTCAGGTAAAATCAGGGAGACCCGTTTTGGGTGAGTTCTAGAAATTTGGAGACTGTTACCTGAGGGATTTAAATTTCCTCAGTGCACTTCCCTTAATCTATCAAAGATTTGAAAGGAACACATAAGAAAAGGGGGGAATGATAGGCCCAACCTGATCTTTTATTAAAATTGGGAGCCATCTTGCCACAAAGCCATGATAAGATAATTTTGGCTTTACTATAAATTACTGCAAATTCTGAACCTGCTTGGAATGCCTGCCCATGCCTTGAACTCACCCATGTCTGGCTCTCTGACCAGATAGCAGCACTCTGTGAAACATTAGCGACACATCATAAATATTGGCCTTCCCTGGACAGACAATGACCATCTCTGAGGGTCTAATGGTCCTCACAAATTCTGATGTTGGGGCCAGCAAAAAAAAAAAAAAAAAAAAAAAATATATATATATATATATATA
>NW_027510671.1:0-31754 GCF_048772815.1 Callospermophilus lateralis
ACAAGCCATAGAGACAAATCTGAGAACTCCTTTTTTTGTCAAGTTTCGAAGAGCTACTACAAACCATGTTGGATTTAGAGTTCCAAATTCATCTATCTATATATGAGAGAACAGAGGGAAACCTAAATATAAAAACTGCTACTGTAGACAAACGCTTCAACCTAGAAGAACAAAATTTGGTGAGCCAAGTGGGATTTGTGTACTGATCATTACCACCAAGTATCATCAAGATTGGGTGAAAAAATATTTGATGGTATTTCGGAAACTCGTTATTTCTTAGAAGCTTGGCAACCCCTCTCAATGAAAATGCTTTTCCACAGTCTGTGCCTAGGGCTATGTGAAGAGGAAACAAACCATAGAGACAAATCTGAGAACTCCTTTATTTTGTCAAGTTTCAAAGAGCTACTACAAACCATGTTGGATTTAGAGTTCCAAATTCATCTATCTATATAGGAGAGAACAGAGGGAAACCTAAATATAAAAACTGCTACTGTAGACGAACGCTTCAACTTAGAAAACAAAATTTGGTAAGCCAAGTGGGAATTGTGCACTGATCATTACCACCAAGTATCATCAAATTTGGGTGAAAAAATATTTGCTGGTATTTCGGAAACTCGTTATTTCTTATTAGCTTGGCAACCCATCTCAATGAAAGTGCTTTTCCACAGTCTGTGACTAGGGCTACTTGAAGAGGAAACAAACCATAGAGACAAAACAGGGAATTTCTTTATTTTGTCAAGTTTCAAAGAGCTACTACAAACCATGCTGGATTTAGAATTCCAAATTCATCTATCTATATAGGAGAGAACAGAGGGGAACGAAATATAAAAACTGCTACTGTAGACGAATGCTTGATCCTAGAAGAACAAAATTTGGTGAGCCAAGTGGGATTAGTGTACTGATCATTACCAAAAAGAATCATCAAATTTGGTTGAAAAAATATTTGCTGGTATTTCGGAAACTCGTTATTTCTTAGAAGCTTGGCAACCCCTCTCAATGAAAGTGCTTTTCCACAGTCTGTGCCTAGGGCTACTTGAAGAGGAAACAAACCATAGAGACAAAATTGAGAACTCCTTTATTTTGTCACGTTTCAAAGAGCTACTACAATCCATGTTGGATTTAGAGTTCCAAATTCATCTATCTATATAGGAGAGAACAGAGGGAAACCTAAATATAAAAACTGCTACTGTAGACGAACGCTTCAACCTAGAAGAACAAAATGTGGTGAGCCAAGTGGGATTTGTGTACTGATCACTACCACCAAGTATCATCAAGATTGGGTGAAAAAATATTAGCTGGTATTTCGGAAACTCGTTATTTCTTAGAAGCTTGGCAAACAATCTCAATGAAAGTGCTTTCCACAGTCTGTGCCTAGGTCTACTTTAAGAGGAAACAAACCATAGAGACAAAACATGGAATTTCTTTATTTTGTCAAGTTTCAAAGAGCTACTACAAACCATGCTGGATTTAGAGTTCCAAATTCATCTATCTATATAGGAGATAACAGAGGGGAACGAAATATAAAAACTGCTACTGTAGACGAATGCTTCATCCTAGAAGAACAAAATTTGGTGAGCCAAGTGGGATTTGAGTACTGATAATTACCACCAAGTATCAAAAAGATTGGGTGAAAAAAATATTTGCTGGTATTTCGGAAACTCGTAATTTCTTAGAAGCTTGGCAAACCCTCTCAGTGAAAGTGCTTTTCCACAGTGTGTGCCTAGGGCTACTTGAAGAGGAACCAAACCATAGAGACAAAACTGAGAACTCCTTTATTTTGTCAAGTTTCAAGGAGCTACTACAAAGCATGTTGGATTTAGAGTTCCAAATTCATCTATCTATATAGGAGAGAACAGAGGGAAACCTAAATATAAAAACAGCTACTGTAGACGAACGCTTCAACCTAGAAGAACAAAATTTGTTAGGCCACGTGGGATTTGTGTACTGATCATTACCACCAAGTATCATCAAGATTGGGTGAAAAAATATTTGCTGGTATTTCGGAAACTCGTTATTTCTTAGAAGCTTGGCAACCCCTCTCAATGAAAGTGCTTTTCCACAGTCTGTGCCTAGGGCTACTTGAAGAGGAAACAAACCATAGAGACAAAACTGAGAACTCCTTTATTTTGTCAAGTTTCAAAGAGCTACTACAAACCATGTTGGATTTAGAGTTCCAAATTCATCTATCTATATAGAAGAGAACGGAGAGAAACCTAAATATAAAAACTGCTACTGTAGACGAACGCTTCAACCTAGAAGAACAAAATATGGTGAGCCAAGTGGGATTTGTGTACTGATCATTACCAACAAGTATCAACAAGATTCTGTGAAAAAATATTTGCTGGTATTTCGGAAACTCGTTATTTCTTAGAAGTTTAGCAACCCATCTCAATGAAAGTGATTTCCACAGTCTGTGCCTAGGTCTACTTTAAGAGGAAACAAACCATAGAGACAAAACTGAGAACTCCTTTATTATGTCAAGTTTCAAAGAGCTACTACAAACCATGTTGGATTTAGAGTTCCAAATTCATCTATCTATATAGGAGAGAACAGAGGGAAACCTAAATATAAAAACTGCTACTGTAGACAAAAGCTTCAACCTAGAAGAACAAAATTTGGTGAGCCAAGTGGGATTTGTGTACTGATCATTACCACCAAGTATTATCAAGATTGGGTGAAAAAATATTTGCTGGTATTTCGGAAACTCGTTATTTCTTAGAAGCTTGGCAACCAATCTCAATGAAAGTGCTTTCCGCAGTCTGTGCCTAGGGCTACTTTAAGAGGAAACAAACCATAGAGACAAAACTGAGAACTCCTTTATTTTGTCAAGTTTCAAAGAGGTACTACAAACCATGTTGGATTTAGAGTTCCAAATTCATCTATGTATATAGTAGAGAACAGAGGGAAACCTAAATATAAAAACTGCTACTGTAGACGAACGCTTCAACCTAGAAGAACAAAATTTGGTGAGCCAAGTGGGATTTGTGTACTGATCATTACCACCAAGTATCATCAAGTTTGGGTGAAAAAATATTTGACAGTATTTCGGAAACTCGTTATTTCTTAGAAGTTTGGCAACCCCTCTCAATGAAAATGCTTTTCCACAGTCTGTGCCTAGGGCTATGTGAAGAGGAAACAAACCATAGAGAAAAATCTGAGAACTCCTTTATTTTGTCAAGTTTCAAAGAGCTACTACAAACCATGTTGGATTTAGAGTTCCAAATTCATCTATCTATATAGGAGAGAACAGAGGGAAACCTAAATATAAAAACTGCTACTGTAGACGAACGCTTCAACTTAGAAAACAAAATTTGGTAAGCCAAGTGGGAATTGTGTACTGATCATTACCACCAAGTATCATGAAATTTGGGTGAAAAAATATTTGCTGGTATTTCGGAAACTCGTTATTTCTTAGAAGCTTGGCAACCCCTCTCAATGAAAGTGCTTTTCCACAGTCTGTGCCTAGGGCTACTTGAAGAGGTAACAAACCATAGAGACAAAACAGGGAATTTCTTTATTTTGTCAAGTTTCAAAGAGCTACTACAAACCATGCTGGATTTAGAGTTCCAAATTCATCTATCTATATAGGAGAGAACAGAGGGGAACGAAATATAAAAACTGCTACTGTAGACGAATGCTTGATCCTAGAAGAACAAATTTGGTGAGCCAAGTGGGATTTGGGTACTGATCATTACCACCAAGTATCATCAAGATTGGGTGAAAGAATATTTGCTGGTATTTCGGAAACTCGTAATTTCTTAGAAGCTTGGCAAACCCTCTCAGTGAAAGTGCTTTTCCACAGTCTGTGCCTAGGGCTACTTGAAGAGGAACCAAACCATAGAGACAAAACTGAAAACTCCTTTATTTTGTCAAGTTTCAAGGAGCTACTACAAAGCATGTTGGATTTAGAGTTCCAAATTCATCTATCTATATAGGAGAGAACAGAGGGAAACCTAAATATAAAAACTGCTACTGTAGACGAACGCTTCAACCTAGAAGAACAAAATATGGTGAGCCAAGTGGGATTTGTGTACTGATCATTACCACCAAGTATCAACAAGAGTGTGTGAAAAAATATTTGCTGGTATTTCGGAAACTCGTTATTTCTTAGAAATTTGGCAACCCATCTCAATGAAAGTGATTTCCACAGTCTGTGCCTAGGTCTACTTTAAGAGGAAACAAACCATAGAGACAAAACTGAGAACTCCTTAATTTTGTCAAGTTTCAAAGTGCTACTACAAACCATGTTGGATTTACAGTTCCAAATTCATCTATCTATATAGGAGAGAACAGAGGGAAACCTAAATATAAAAACTGCTACTGTAGACGAAAGCTTCAACCTAGGAGAACAAAATTTGGTGAGCCAAGTGGGATTTGAGTACGGATCATTACCACCAAGTATTATCAAGATTGGGTGAAAAAATAATGGTGGTATTTCGGAAACTCGTTATTTCATATAAGCTTGGCAACCCCTCTCAATGAAAATGCTTTCCACAGTCTGTCCTAGGGCTTTGAAGAGGAAACAAACCATAGAGACAAAACTGAGAACTCCTTTATTTTGTCAAGTTTCAAAGAGCTACTACAAACCATGTTGGATTTAGAGTTCCAAATTCATCTATCTATATATCAGAGAATCGATGGAAACCTAAATATAAAAACTGCTACTGTAGACGAACGCTTCAACCTAGAAGAACAAAATTTGGTGAGCCAAGTGGAATTTGTGTACTGATCATTACCACCAAGTATCATCAAGATTGGGTGAAAAAATATTTGCTGGTATTTCGGAAACTCGTTATTTCTTAGAAGTTTGGCAACCCCTCTCAATGAAAATGATTTTCCACAGTCTGTGGCTAGGGCTATGTGAAGAGGAAAGAAACCATAGAGACAAATCTGAGAACTCCATTATTTTGTCATGTTTCAAAGAGCTACTACAAACCATGTTGGATTTAGAGTTCCAAATTCATCTATTTATATAGGAGAGAACAGAGGGAAACCTAAATATAAAAACTCCTACTGTAGACGAACGCTTCAACTTAGAAGAACAAAATTTGGTAAGCCAAGTGGGATTTGTGTACTGATCATTACCACCAAGTATCATCAAGATTGGGTGAAAAAATATTTGCTGGTATTTCGGAAACTCGTTATTTCTTAGAAGCTTGGCAACCCCTCTCAATGAAAGTGCTATTCCACAGTCTGCGCCTAGGGCTACTTGAAGAGGAAACAAGCCATAAAAACAAATCTGAGAACTCCTTTATTTTGTCAAGTTTCAAAGAGCTACTACAAACCATGTTGGATTTAAAGTTCCAAATTCATCTTTCTATATAGGAGAGAACAGAGAGAAACCTAAACATAAAAACTGCTAATGTAGATGAACGCTTCACCTAGAAGAACAAAATTTGGTGAGCCTAGTGGGATTTGTGTACTGATCATTACAACCAAGTATCAACAATATTGTGTGAAAAAATATTTGCTGGTATTTCGGAAACTCGTTATTTCTTAGAAGGTTGGCAACCCATCTCAATGAAAGGGCTTTCCAGAGTCTGTGCTAGGGCTACTTTAAGAGGAAACAAACCATAGAGACAAAACTGAGAACTCTTTTATTTTGTCAAGTTTCAAAGAGCTACTACAAACCAAGTTGGATTTAGAGTTCAAATTCATCTTTCTATATAGGAGAGAACAGAGGGAAACCTAAATATAAAAACTGCTACTGTAGACGAACGCTTCAACCTAGAAGAACAAAATTTGGTGAGCCAAGTGTGATTTGTGTACTGATCATTATCTCCAAGTATCATCAAGATTGGGTGAAAAAATATTTTCTGGTATTTCGGAAACTCGTAATTTCTTAGAAGCTTGGCAACCCCTCTCAATGAAAGTGCTTTTCCACAGTCTGTGCCTAGGGCTACTTGAAGAGGAAACAAACCATAGAGAAAAAACTGAGAACTCCTTTATTTTGTCAAGTTTCAAAGAGCTACTACAAACCATGTTGGATTTAGAGTTCCAAATTCATCTATCTATATAGGAGAGAACCGAGGGAAACTTAAATATAAAAACTGCTACTGTAGACGAACGCTTCAACCAAGAAGAACAAAATTTGTAAGCCAAGTGGGATTTGTGTACTGATCATTACTACCAAGTATCATCAAGATTGGGTGAAAAAATATTTGCTGGTATTTCGGAAACTCGTTATTTCTTAGAAGCTTGGCAACCCATCTCAATGAAAGTGATTTCTACAGTCTGTGCCTAGGTCTACTTTAAGAGGAAACAAACCATAGAGACAAAACTGAGACTTCCTTTATTTTGCCAAGTTTCAAAGAGCTACTACAAACCATGTTGGATTTAGAGTTCCAAGTTCATCTATCTATGTGGGAGAGAACAGAGGGAAACCTAAATATAAAAACTGCTACTGTAGACGAACGCTTCAAACTAGAAGAACAAAATTTCGTGAGCC
Organism: Callospermophilus lateralis; assembly: GCF_048772815.1. Taxonomy (NCBI): domain Eukaryota; kingdom Metazoa; phylum Chordata; class Mammalia; order Rodentia; family Sciuridae; genus Callospermophilus; species Callospermophilus lateralis. Next base: position 6,449 of record NW_027510671.1, read on the forward strand.
AAGTGGGATTTGTGTACTGATCATTACCACCAAGAATCACCAAATTTGGGTGAAAAAATATTTGCTGTTATTTCGAAACTCGTTATTTCTTAGAAGCTTGGCAACCCCTCTCAATGAAAGTGCTTTTCCACAGTCTGTGCCTAGGGCTACTTGAAGAGGAAACAAACCATAGAGACAAAACTGAGAACTCCTTTATTTTGTCAAGTTTCAAACAGCTACTACAAACCATGTTGGATTTAGAGTTCCAAATTCATCTATCTATATAGGAGAGAACAGAGGGAAACCTAAATATAAAAACTGCTACTGTAGAAGAAAGCTTCAACCTAGAAGAACAAAATTTGGTGAGCCAAGTGGGATTTGTGTACTGATCATTATCACCAAGTATTATCAAGATTGGGTGAAAAAATATTTGCTGGTATTTCGGAAACTCGTTATTTCGTAGAAGCTTGGCAACCCCTCTGAATGAAAGTGCTTTCCACAGTCTGTGCCTAGGGCTACTTGAAGAGGAAACAAACCATAGAGACAAAACTAAGAACTCCTTTATTTTGTCAATTTTCAAAGATGTACTACAAACCATGTTGGATTTAGAGTTCCAAATTCATCTATCTATATATCAGAGAATCCAGGGAAACCTAAATATAAAAACTGCTACTGTAGACGAACGCTTCAACCTAGAAGAACCAAATTTGGTGAGCCAGTGGAATTTGTGTACTGATCATTACCACCAAGTATCATCAAGATTGGGTGAAAAAATATTTGCTGGTATTTCGGAAACTCGTTATTTCTTAGAAGCTTGGCAACCCCTCTCAATGAAAATGATTTTCCACAGTCTGTGGCTAGGGCTATGTGAAGAGGAAACAAACCATAGAGACAAATCTGAGAACTCCATTATTGTGTCAAGTTTCAAAGAGCTACTACAAACCATGTTGGATTTAGAGTTCCAAATTCATCTTTCTTTGTAGGAGAGAACAGAGGGAAACCTAAATATAAAAACTGCTACTGTAGACGAACGCTTCAACTTAGAAGAACAAAATTTGGTGAGCCAAGTGGGATTTGTGTACTGATCATTAGCAACAAGTATCATCAAGATTGGGTGAAAAATATATGCTGGTATTTCGGAAACTCGTAATTTCGTAGAAGCTTGGCAACACCTCTCAATGAAAGTGCTTTTCCACAGTCTGTGCCTAGGGCTACTTGAAGAGGAAACAAACCATAGAGACAAAACTGAGAACTCCTTTATTTTGTCAAGTTTCAAAGAGCTACTACAAACCATGTTGGATTTAGAGTTCCAAATTAATCTATCTATATGGGAGAGAACAGAGAGAAACCTAAATATAAAAACTGCTACTGTAGACGAACGCTTCAACCTAGAAGAACAAAATTTGGTGAGCCAAGTGGGATTTGTGTACTGATCATTACCACCAAGTATCATCAAGATTGGGTGAAAAAATATTTGCTGGTATTTCGGAAACTCGTTATTTCTTAGAAGCTTGGCAACCCCTCTCAATGAAAGTGCTTTCCACAGTCTGTGCCTAGGGCTACTTGAAGAGGAAACACACCATAGAGACAAAACTGAGAACTCCTTTATTTTGTCAATTTCAAAGAGCTACTACAAACCATGTTGGATTTAGAGTTCCAAATTCATCTATCTATATAGGAGAGAACAGAGTGAAACCTAAATATAAAAACTGCTACTGTAGACGAAAGCTTCAACCTAGAAGAACAAAATTTGGTGAGCCAAGTGGGATTTGTGTGCTGATCATTATCACCAAGTATTATCAAGATTGGGTGAAAAAATATTTGCTGGTATTTCGGAAACTCGTTATTTCTTAGAAGCTTGGCAACCCATCTCAATGAAAGTTCTTTCCACAGTCTGTGCCTAGGGCTACATTAAGAGGAAACAAACCATAGAGACAAAACTGAGAACTCCTTCATTTTGTCAAGTTTCAAAGAGCTACTACAAACCATGTTGGATTTAGAGTTCCAAATTCATCTATCTATACAGGAGAGAACAGAGGGAAACCTAAATATAAAAACTGCTACTGTAGACGAAAGCTTCAAACTAGAAGTACAAAATTTCGTGAGCCAAGTGGGATTTGTGTACTGATCGTTACCACCAAGAATCATCAAATTTGGGTGAAAAAATATTTGCTGGTATTTCGGAAACTCGTTATTTCTTAGAAGCTTGGAAACCCCTCTCAATGAAAGTGCTTTTCCACAGTCTGTGCCTAGGGCTACTTGAAGAGGAAACAAACCATAGAGAAAAAACTGAGAACTCCTTTATTTTGTCAAGTTTCAAAGAGCTACTACAATCCATGTTGGATTTAGAGTTCCAAATTCATCTATCTATATAGGAGAGAACAGATTGAAACCTAAATATAAAAACTGCTACGGTAGACGAACGCTTCAAAATAGAAGAACAAAATTTGTTGAGCAAAGTGGGATTTGTGTACTGATCATTACCACCAAGTATCATCAAGATTGGGTGAAAAAATATTTGCTGGTATTTCGGAAACTCGTTATTTCTTAGAAGCTTGGCAACCCCTCTCAATGAAAGTGCTTTCCACAGTCTGTGCCTAGGGCTACTTGAAGAGGAAACAAACCATAGAGACAAAACTGAGAACTCCTTTATTTTGTCAATTTCAAAGAGCTACTACAAACCATGTTGGATTTAGAGTTCCAAATTCATCTATCTATATAGGAGAGAACAGAGTGAAACCTAAATATAAAACTGCTACTGTAGACGAAAGCTTCAACCTAGAAGAACAAAATTTGGTGAGCCAAGTGGGATTTGTGTGCTGATCATTATCACCAAGTATTATCAAGATTGGGTGAAAAAATATTTGCTGGTATTTCGGAAACTCGTTATTTCTTAGAAGCTTGGCAACCCATCTCAATGAAAGTTCTTTCCACAGTCTGTGCCTAGGGCTACATTAAGAGGAAACAAACCATAGAGACAAAACTGAGAACTCCTTCATTTTGTCAAGTTTCAAAGAGCTACTACAAACCATGTTGGATTTAGAGTTCCAAATTCATCTATCTATACAGGAGAGAACAGAGGGAAACCTAAATATAAAAACTGCTACTGTAGACGAAAGCTTCAAACTAGAAGTACAAAATTTCGTGAGCCAAGTGGGATTTGTGTACTGATCGTTACCACCAAGAATCATCAAATTTGGGTGAAAAAATATTTGCTGGTATTTCGGAAACTCGTTATTTCTTAGAAGCTTGGAAACCCCTCTCAATGAAAGTGCTTTTCCACAGTCTGTGCCTAGGGCAACTTGAAGAGGAAACAAACCATAGAGAAAAAACTGAGAACTCCTTTATTTTGTCAAGTTTCAAAGAGCTACTACAATCCATGTTGGATTTAGAGTTCCAAATTCATCTATCTATATAGGAGAGAACAGATTGAAACCTAAATATAAAAACTGCTACGGTAGACGAACGCTTCAAAATAGAAGAACAAAATTTGTTGAGCAAAGTGGGATTTGTGTACTGATCATTACCACCAAGTATCAACTAGATTGGGTGAAAAAATATTTGCTGGTATTTCGGAAACTCGTTATTTCTTAGAAGCTTGGCAACCCATCTCAATGCAAGTGCTTTCCACAGTCTGTGCCTAGGGCTACATTAAGAGGAAACAAACCTTAGAGACAAAACTGAGAACTCCTTTATTTTGTCAAGTTTCAAAGAGCTACTACAAACCATGTTGGATTTAGAGTTCCAAATTCATCTATCTATATAGGAGAGAACAGATGAACCTAAATATAAAAACTGCTACTGTAGACGAACGCTTCAACCTAGAAGAACAAAATTTGGTGAGCCAAGTGGGATTTGTGTACTGATCACTACCACCAAGTATCATCAAGATTGGGTTAAAAAATATTTGATGGTATTTTGGAAACTCGTAATTTCTTTGAAGCTTGGCAACCCCTCTAAATGAAAGTGCTTTTCCACAGTCTGTGCCTAGGGCTACTTGAAGAGGAAACAAACCATAGAGACAAAACTGAGAACTCCTTTATTTTGTCAAGTTTCAAGAAGCTACTACAAAGCATGTTGGATTTAGAGTTCCAAAATCATCTATCAATATAGGAGAGAACAGAGGGAAACCTAAATATATAAACTGCTACTGTAGACGAACGCTTCAACCTAGAAGACCAAAATTTGGTGAGCCTAGTGGGATTTGTGTACTGATCATTACCACCAAGTATCAACAAGATTGTGTGAAAAAATATTTGCTGGTATTTCGGAAACTCGTTATTTCTTAGAAGCTTGGCAACCCATCTCAATGAAAGTGCTTTCCACAGTCTGTGCCTAGGGCTATTTTAAGGGGAAACAAACCATAGAGACAAAACTGAGAACTCCTTTATTTTGTCAAGTTTCAAAGAGCTACTACAAACCATGTTGGATTTAGAGTTCCAAATTCATCTATCTATATATGAGAAAACAGAGTGAAACCTAAATATATAAACTGCTACTGTAAACGAACGCTTCAACCTAGAAGAACAAAATTTGGTGAGCCAAAAGGGATTTGTGTACTGATCATTACCACCAAGTATCATCAAGATTGGGTGAAAAAATATTTGCTGGTATTTCGGAAACTCGTTATTTCTTAGAAGCTTGGCAACCCCTCTCAATGAAAGTGCTTTTCCACAGTCTGGGCCTAGGGCTACTTGAAGAGGAAACAAACCATAGAGGGAAATCTGAGAACTCCTTTATTTTGTCAAGTTTCAAAGAGCTACTACAAACCATGTTGGATTTAGAGTTCCAAATTCATCTATCTTTATACGAGAGAACAGAGTGAAACCTAAATATAAAAACTGCTACTGTAGACGACAGTTTCAAACTAGAAGAACAAAATTTCGTGAGCCAAGTGGGATTTGTGTACTGATCATTACCACCAAGAATCATCAAATTTGGGTGAAAAAATATTTGCTGGTATTTCGGAAACTCGTTATTTCTTAGAAGCTTGGCAAACCCTCTCAATGAATGTGCTTTTCCACAGTCTGTGCCTAGGGCTACTTGAAGAGGAAACAAACCATAGAGACAAAACTGACAACTATTTTATTTTGTCAAGTTTCAATGAGCTACTACAAACCATGTTGGATTTAGAGTTCCAAATTCATCTATCTATATAGGAGAGAACAGAGAGAAACCTAAATATAAAAACTGCTACTGTAGACTAACGCTTCAACCTAGAAGAACAAAATTTGGTGAGCCAAGTGGGATTTGTGTACTGATCATTACCACCAAGTATCATCAAGATTGGGTGAAAAAATCTTTGCTGGTATTTCGGAAACTCGTTATTTCTTAGAAGCTTGGCAACCCATCTCAATGAAAGTGCTTTCCACAGTCTGTGCCTAGGGCTACTTTAAGAGGAAACAAACCATAGAGACAAAACTGAGAACTCCTTTATTTTGTCAAGTTTCAAACAGCTACTACAAACCATGTTGGATTTAGAGTTCCAAATTCATCTATCTATATAGGAGAGAACAGAGGGAAACCTAAATATAAAAACTGCTACTGTAGACGAACGCTTAAACCTAGAAGAACAAAATTTGGTGAGCCATGTGGGATTTGTGTACTGATCATTACCACCAAGTATCATCAAGATTGGGTGAAAAAATATTTGCTGGTATTTCGGAAACTCGGAATTTCTTAGAAGCTTGGCAACCCCTCTCAATGAAAGTGGTTTTCCACAGTGTGTGCCTCGAGCTACTTGAAGAGGAAACAAACCAAAGAGACAAAACTGAGAACTCCTTTATTTTGTCAAGTTTCAAGGAGCTACTACAAAGCATGTTGGATTTAGAGTTCCAAATTCATCTATCATTATAGGAGAGAACAGAGGGAAACCTAAATATAAAAATTTCTACTGTAGACGAACGCTTCAACCTAGAAGAAGAAAATTTGGTAAGCCAAGTGGGATTTGTGTACTGATCATTACCACCAAGTATCATCAAGTTTGGGTGAAAAAATATTTGCTGGTATTTCGGAAACTCGTTTTTTTTTTATAAGCTTGGCAACCCCTCTCAATGAAAGTGCTTTCCACAGTCTGTGCCTAGGGCTACTTTAAGAGCAAGCAAACCATAGAGACAAAACTGAGAACTCCTTTATTTTGTCAAGTTTCAAAGAGCTACTACAAACCATGTTGGATTTAGAGTTCCAAATTCATCTATCTATATAGGAGAGAACAGAGGGAAACCTAAATATAAAAACTGCTACTGTAGACGAAAGCTTCAAACTAAAAGTACAAAATTTCGTGAGCCAAGTGGGATTTGTGTACTGATCGTTACCACCAAGAATCATCAAATTTGGGTGAAAAAATATTTGCTGGTATTTCGGAAACTCGTTATTTCTTAGAAGCTTGGAAACCCCTCTCAATGAAAGTGCTTTTCCACAGTCTGTGCCTCGGGCTACTTGAAGAGGAAACAAACCATAGAGACAAAATTGAGAACTCCTTTATTTTGTCAAGTTTCAAAGAGCTACTACAATCCATGTTGGATTTAGAGTTCCAAATTCATCTATCTATATAGGAGAGAACAGAGGGAAACCTAAATATAAAAACTGCTACGGTAGACGAACGCTTCAAAATAGAAGAACAAAATTTGGTGAGCAAAGTGGGATTTGTGTACTGATCATTACCACCAAGTATCAACTAGATTGGGTGAAAAAATATTTGCTGGTATTTCGGAAACTCGTTATTTCTTAGAAGCTTGGCAACCCATCTCAATGAAAGGGCTTTCCAGAGTCTGTGCTAGGGCTACTTTAAGAGGAAACAAACCATAGAGACAAAACTGAGAACTCCTTTATTTTGTCAAGTTTCAAAGAGCTACTACAAACCAAGTTGGATTTCGAGTTCCAAATTCATCTATCTATATAGGAGAGAACAGAGGGAAACCTAAATATAAAAACTGCTACTGTAGACGAAAGCTTCAAACTAGAAGTACAAAATTTAGTGAGCCAAGTGGGATTTGTGTACTGATCGTTACCACCAAGAATCATCAAATTTGGGTGAAAAAAATATTTGCTGGTATAACGGAAACTCGTTATTTCTTAGAAGCTTGGCAACCCCTCTCAATGAAAGTGCTTTTCCACAGTCTGTGCCTAGGGCTACTTGAGGAGGAAACAAACCATAGAGACAAAACTGAGAACTCCTTTATTTTGTCAAGTTTCAAAGAGCTACTACAAACCATGTTGGATTTAGAGTTCCAAATTCATCTATCTATATAGGAGAGAACAGATGAACCTAAATATAAAAACTGCTACTGTAGACGAACGCTTCAACCTAGAAGAACAAAATTTGGTGAGCCAAGTGGGATTTGTGTACTGATCATTACCACCAAGTATCATCAAGATTGGGTTAAAAAATATTTGATGGTATTTTGGAAACTCGTAATTTCTTTGAAGCTTGGCAACCCCTCTCAATGAAAGTGCTTTTCCACAGTCTGTGCCTAGGGCTACTTGAAGAGGAAACAAACCATAGAGACAAAACTGAGAACTCCTTTATTTTGTCAAGTTTCCAGGAGCTACTACAAAGCATGTTGGATTTAGAGTTCCAAATTCATCTATCAATATAGGAGAGAACAGAGGGAAACCTAAATATAAAAACTGCTACTGTAGACGAACGCTTCAACCTAGAAGAACAAAATTTGGTAAGCCAAGTGGGATTTGTGTACTGATCATTACCACCAAGTATCATCAAGATTGGGTGAAAAAATATTTGCTGGTATTTCGGAAACTCGTTATTTCTTACAAGCTTGGCAACCCCTCTCAATGAAAGTGCTTTTCCACAGTCTGTGCCTAGGGCTTTTGAAGAGGAAACAAACCATAGAGACAAATCTGAGAACTCCTTTATTTTGTCGAGTTTCAAAGAGCTACTACAAACCATGTTGGATTTAGAGTTCCAAATTCATCTATCTATATAGGAGAGAACAGAGAGAAACCTAAATATAAAAACTGCTACTGTAGACGAACGCTTCAACCTAGAAGACCAAAATTTGGTGAGCCAAGTGGGATTTGTGTACTGGTCATTACCACCAAGTATCAACAAGATTGTGTGTAAAAAATATTTGCTGGTATTTCGGAAACTCGTTATTTCTTAGAAGCTTGGCAACCCATCTCAATGAAAGTGCTTTCCACAGTCTGTGCCTAGGGCTACTTTAAGGGGAAACAAACCATAGAGACAAAACTGAGAACTCCTTTTATTTTGTCAAGTTTCAAAGAGCTACTACAAACCATGTTGGATTTAGAGTTCCAAATTCATCTATCTATATATGAGAAAACAGAGTGAAACCTAAATATATAAACTGCTACTGTAGACGAACGCTTCAACCTAGAAGAACAAAATTTGGTGAGCCAAAAGGGATTTGTGTACTGATCATTACCACCAAGTATCATCAAGATTGGGTGAAAAAATATTTGCTGGTATTTCGGAAACTCGTTATTTCTTAGTAGCTTGGCAACCCCTCTCAATGAAAGTGCTTTTCCACAGTCTGGGCATAGGGCTACATGAAGAGGAAACAAACCATAGAGGCAAATCTGAGAACTCCTTTATTTTGTCAAGTTTCAAAGAGCTACTACAAACCATGTTGGATTTAGAGTTCCAAATTCATCTATCTATATAGGAGAGAACAGAGAGAAACCTACATATAAAAACTGCTACTGTAGACTAACGCTTCAACCTAGAAGAACAAAATTTGGTGAGCCAAGTGGGATTTGTATACTGATCATTACCACCAAGTATCATCAAGATTGGGTGAAAAAATCTTTGCTGGTATTTCGGAAACTCGTTATTTCTTAGAAGCTTGGCAACCCATCTCAATGAAAGTGCTTTCCACAGTCTGTGCCTAGGGCTACTTTAAGAGGAAACAAACCATAGAGACAAAACTGAGAACTCCTTTATTTTGTCAAGTTTCAAACAGCTACTACAAACCATGTTGGATTTAGAGTTCCAAATTCATCTATCTATATAGGAGAGAACAGAAGAAACCTAAATATAAAAACTGCTACTGTAGACGAACGCTTCAACCTAGAAGAACAAAATTTGGTGAGCCATGTGGGAATTGTGTACTGATCATTACCACCAAGTATCATCAAGATTGGGTGAAAAAGTATTTGCTGGTGTTACGGAAACTCGGAATTTCTTAGAAGCTTGGCAACCCCTCTCAATGAAAGTGGTTTTCCACAGTGTGTGCCTAGAGCTACTTGAAGAGGAAACAAACCATAGAGACAAAACTGAGAACTCCTTTATTTTGTCAAGTTTCAAGGAGCTACTACAAAGCATGTTGGATTTAGAGTTACAAATTCACCTATCAATATATTAGAGAACAGAGGGAAACCTAAATATAAAAACTGCTACTGTAGACGAACGCTTCAACCTAGAAGAAGAAAATTTGGTAAGCCAAGTGGGATTTGTGTACTGATCATTACCCCCAAGTATCATCAAGTTTGGGTGAAAAAATATTTGCTGGTATTTCGGAAACTCGTTTTTTTTTTATAAGCTTGGCAACCCCTCTCAATGAAAGTGCTTTCCACAGTCTGTGCCTAGGGCTACTTTAAGAGCAAGCAAACCATAGAGACAAAACTGAGAACTCCTTTATTTTGTCAAGTTTCAAAGAGCTACTACAAACCATGTTGGATTTAGAGTTCCAAATTCATCTATCTATATAGGAGAGAACAGAGGGAAACCTAAATATAAAAACTGCTACTGTAGACGAAAGCTTCAAACTAAAAGTACAAAATTTCGTGAGCCAAGTGGGATTTGTGTACTGATCGTTACCACCAAGAATCATCAAATTTGGGTGAAAAAATATTTGCTGGTATTTCGGAAACTCGTTATTTCTTAGAAGCTTGGAAACCCCTCTCAATGAAAGTGCTTTTCCACAGTCTGTGCCTCGGGCTACTTGAAGAGGAAACAAACCATAGAGACAAAATTGAGAACTCCTTTATTTTGTCAAGTTTCAAAGAGCTACTACAATCCATGTTGGATTTAGAGTTCCAAATTCATCTATCTATATAGGAGAGAACAGAGGGAAACCTAAATATAAAAACTGCTACGGTAGACGAACGCTTCAAAATAGAAGAACAAAATTTGGTGAGCAAAGTGGGATTTGTGTACTGATCATTACCACCAAGTATCAACTAGATTGGGTGAAAAAATATTTGCTGGTATTTCGGAAACTCGTTATTTCTTAGAAGCTTGGCAACCCATCTCAATGAAAGGGCTTTCCAGAGTCTGTGCTAGGGCTACTTTAAGAGGAAACAAACCATAGAGACAAAACTGAGAACTCCTTTATTTTGTCAAGTTTCAAAGAGCTACTACAAACCAAGTTGGATTTCGAGTTCCAAATTCATCTATCTATATAGGAGAGAACAGAGGGAAACCTAAATATAAAAACTGCTACTGTAGACGAAAGCTTCAAACTAGAAGTACAAAATTTAGTGAGCCAAGTGGGATTTGTGTACTGATCGTTACCACCAAGAATCATCAAATTTGGGTGAAAAAAATATTTGCTGGTATAACGGAAACTCGTTATTTCTTAGAAGCTTGGCAACCCCTCTCAATGAAAGTGCTTTTCCACAGTCTGTGCCTAGGGCTACTTGAGGAGGAAACAAACCATAGAGACAAAACTGAGAACTCCTTTATTTTGTCAAGTTTCAAAGAGCTACTACAAACCATGTTGGATTTAGAGTTCCAAATTCATCTATCTATATAGGAGAGAACAGATGAACCTAAATATAAAAACTGCTACTGTAGACGAACGCTTCAACCTAGAAGAACAAAATTTGGTGAGCCAAGTGGGATTTGTGTACTGATCATTACCACCAAGTATCATCAAGATTGGGTTAAAAAATATTTGATGGTATTTTGGAAACTCGTAATTTCTTTGAAGCTTGGCAACCCCTCTCAATGAAAGTGCTTTTCCACAGTCTGTGCCTAGGGCTACTTGAAGAGGAAACAAACCATAGAGACAAAACTGAGAACTCCTTTATTTTGTCAAGTTTCCAGGAGCTACTACAAAGCATGTTGGATTTAGAGTTCCAAATTCATCTATCAATATAGGAGAGAACAGAGGGAAACCTAAATATAAAAACTGCTACTGTAGACGAACGCTTCAACCTAGAAGAACAAAATTTGGTAAGCCAAGTGGGATTTGTGTACTGATCATTACCACCAAGTATCATCAAGATTGGGTGAAAAAATATTTGCTGGTATTTCGGAAACTCGTTATTTCTTACAAGCTTGGCAACCCCTCTCAATGAAAGTGCTTTTCCACAGTCTGTGCCTAGGGCTTTTGAAGAGGAAACAAACCATAGAGACAAATCTGAGAACTCCTTTATTTTGTCAAGTTTCAAAGAGCTACTACAAACCATGTTGGATTTAGAGTTCCAAATTCATCTATCTATATAGGAGAGAACAGAGAGAAACCTAAATATAAAAACTGCTACTGTAGACGAACGCTTCAACCTAGAAGACCAAAATTTGGTGAGCCAAGTGGGATTTGTGTACTGGTCATTACCACCAAGTATCAACAAGATTGTGTGTAAAAAATATTTGCTGGTATTTCGGAAACTCGTTATTTCTTAGAAGCTTGGCAACCCATCTCAATGAAAGTGCTTTCCACAGTCTGTGCCTAGGGCTACTTTAAGGGGAAACAAACCATAGAGACAAAACTGAGAACTCCTTTATTTTGTCAAGTTTCAAAGAGCTACTACAAACCATGTTGGATTTAGAGTTCCAAATTCATCTATCTATATATGAGAAAACAGAGTGAAACCTAAATATATAAACTGCTACTGTAGACGAACGCTTCAACCTAGAAGAACAAAATTTGGTGAGCCAAAAGGGATTTGTGTACTGATCATTACCACCAAGTATCATCAAGATTGGGTGAAAAAATATTTGCTGGTATTTCGGAAACTCGTTATTTCTTAGTAGCTTGGCAACCCCTCTCAATGAAAGTGCTTTTCCACAGTCTGGGCATAGGGCTACATGAAGAGGAAACAAACCATAGAGGCAAATCTGAGAACTCCTTTATTTTGTCAAGTTTCAAAGAGCTACTACAAACCATGTTGGATTTAGAGTTCCAAATTCATCTATCTATATAGGAGAGAACAGAGAGAAACCTACATATAAAAACTGCTACTGTAGACTAACGCTTCAACCTAGAAGAACAAAATTTGGTGAGCCAAGTGGGATTTGTATACTGATCATTACCACCAAGTATCATCAAGATTGGGTGAAAAAATCTTTGCTGGTATTTCGGAAACTCGTTATTTCTTAGAAGCTTGGCAACCCATCTCAATGAAAGTGCTTTCCACAGTCTGTGCCTAGGGCTACTTTAAGAGGAAACAAACCATAGAGACAAAACTGAGAACTCCTTTATTTTGTCAAGTTTCAAACAGCTACTACAAACCATGTTGGATTTAGAGTTCCAAATTCATCTATCTATATAGGAGAGAACAGAAGAAACCTAAATATAAAAACTGCTACTGTAGACGAACGCTTCAACCTAGAAGAACAAAATTTGGTGAGCCATGTGGGAATTGTGTACTGATCATTACCACCAAGTATCATCAAGATTGGGTGAAAAAGTATTTGCTGGTGTTACGGAAACTCGGAATTTCTTAGAAGCTTGGCAACCCCTCTCAATGAAAGTGGTTTTCCACAGTGTGTGCCTAGAGCTACTTGAAGAGGAAACAAACCATAGAGACAAAACTGAGAACTCCTTTATTTTGTCAAGTTTCAAGGAGCTACTACAAAGCATGTTGGATTTAGAGTTACAAATTCACCTATCAATATATTAGAGAACAGAGGGAAACCTAAATATAAAAACTGCTACTGTAGACGAACGCTTCAACCTAGAAGAAGAAAATTTGGTAAGCCAAGTGGGATTTGTGTACTGATCATTACCCCCAAGTATCATCAAGTTTGGGTGAAAAAATATTTGCTGGTATTTCGGAAACTCGTTTTTTTTTTTTATAAGCTTGGCAACCCCTCTCAATGAAAGTGCTTTCCACAGTCTGTGCCTCGGGCTACTTGAAGAGGAAACAAACCATAGAGACAAAATTGAGAACTCCTTTATTTTGTCAAGTTTCAAAGAGCTACTACAATCCATGTTGGATTTAGTGTTCCAAATTCATCTATCTATATAGGAGAGAACAGAGGGAAACCTAAATATAAAAACTGCTACGGTAGACGAACGCTTCAAAATAGAAGAACAAAATTTGGTGAGCAAAGTGGGATTTGTGTACTGATCATTACCACCAAGTATCAACTAGATTGGGTGAAAAAATATTTGCTGGTATTTCGGAAACTCGTTATTTCTTAGAAGCTTGGCAACCCATCTCAATGCAAGTGCTTTCCACAGTCTGTGCCTAGGGCTACTTTAAGAGGAAACAAACCATAGAGACAAAACTGAGAACTCCTTTATTTTGTCAAGTTTCAAAGAGCTACTACATACCATGTTGGATTTCGAGTTCCAAATTCATCTATCTATATAGGAGAGAACAGAGGGAAACCTAAATATAAAAACTGCTACTGTAGACGAAAGCTTCAAACTAGAAGTACAAAATTTCGTGAGCCAAGTGGGATTTGTGTACTGATCGTTACCACCAAGAATAATCAAATTTGGGTGAAAAAAATATTTGCTGGTATTTCGGAAACTCGTTATTTCTTAGAAGCTTGGCAACCCCTCTCAATGAAAGTGCTTTTCCACAGTCTGTGCCTAGGGCTACATGAGGAGGAAACAAACCATAGAGACAAAACTGAGAACTCCTTTATTTTGTCAAGTTTCAAAGAGCTACTACAAACCATGTTGGATTTAGAGTTCCAAATTCATCTATCTATATAGGAGAGAACAGATGAACCTAAATATAAAAACTGCTACTGTAGACGAACGCTTCAACCTAGAAGAACAAAATTTGGTGAGCCAAGTGGGATTTGTGTACTGATCATTACCACCAAGTATCATCAAGATTGGGTTAAAAAATATTTGATGGTATTTTGGAAACTCGTAATTTCTTTGAAGCTTGGCAACCCCTCTCAATGAAAGTGCTTTTCCACAGTCTGTGCCTAGGGCTACTTGAAGAGGAAACAAACCATAGAGACAAAACTGAGAACTCCTTTATTTTGTCAAGTTTCAAGGAGCTACTACAAATCATGTTGGATTTAGAGTTCCAAATTCATCTATCAATATAGGAGAGAACAGAGGGAAACCTAAATATAAAAACTGCTACTGTAGACGAACGCTTCAACCTAGAAGAACAAAATATGGTAAGCCAAGTGGGATTTGTGTACTGATCATTACCACCAAGTATCATCAAGATTGGGTGAAAAAATATTTGCTGGTATTTCGGAAACTCGTTATTTCTTATAAGCTTGGCAACCCCTCTCAATGAAAGTGCTTTTCCACAGTCTGTGCCTAGGGCTTTTGAAGAGGAAACAAACCATAGAGACAAATCTGAGAACTCCTTTATTTTGTCAAGTTTCAAAGAGCTACTACAAACCATGTTGGATTTAGAGTTCCAAATTCATCTATCTATATAGGAGAGAACAGAGAGAAACCTAAATATAAAAACTGCTACTGTAGAAGAACGCTTCTACCTAGAAGACCAAAATTTGGTGAGCCAAGTGGGATTTGTGTACTGATCATTAACACCAAGTATCAAAAAGATTGTGTGTAAAAATATTTGCTGGTATTTCGGAAAATCGTTATTTCTTAGAAGCTTGGCAACCCATCTCAATGAAAGTGCTTTCCACAGTCTGTGCCTAGGGCTACTTTAAGTGGAAACAAACCATAGAGACAAAACTGAGAACTCCTTTATTTTGTCAAGTTTCAAAGAGCTACTACAAACCATGTTGGATTTAGAGTTCCAAATTCATCTATCTATATATGACAAAACAGAGTGAAACCTAAATATATAAACTGCTACTGTAGACGAACGCTTCAACCTAGAAGAACAAAATTTGGTGAGCCAAAAGGGATTTGTGTACTGATCATTACCACCAAGTATCATCAAGATTGGGTGAAAAAATCCTTGCTGGTATTTCGGAAACTCGTTATTTCTTAGAAGCTTGGCAACCCATCTCAATGAAAGTGCTTTCCACAGTCTGTGCCTAGGGCTACTTTAAGAGGAAACAAACCATAGAGACAAAACTGAGAACTCCTTTATTTTGTCAAGTTTCAAACAGCTACTACAAACCATGTTGGATTTAGAGTTCCAAATTCATCTATCTATACAGGAGAGAACAGAGGGAAACCTAAATATAAAAACTGCTACTGTAGACGAACGCTTCAACCTAGAAGAACAAAATTTGGTGAGCCATGTGGGAATTGTGTACTGATCATTACCACCAATTATCATCAAGATTGGGTGAAAAAGTATTTGCTGGTGTTTCGGAAACTCGGAATTTCTTAGAAGCTTGGCAACCCCTCTCAATGAAAGTGGTTTTCCACAGTGTGTGCCTAGAGCTACTTGAAGAGGAAACAAACCATAGAGACAAAACTGAGAACTCCTTTATTTTGTCAAGTTTCAAGGAGCTACTACAAAGCATGTTGGATTTAGAGTTCCAAATTCACCTATCAATATAGGAGAGAACAGAGGGAAACCTAAATATAAAAACTGCTACTGTAGACGAACGCTTCAACCTAGAAGAAGAAAATTTGGTAAGCCAAGTGGGATTTGTGTACTGATCATTACCACCAAGTATCATCAAGTTTTGGTGAAAAAATATTTGCTGGTATTTCGGAAACTCGTTTTTTTTTATAAGCTTGGCAACCCCTCTCAATGAAAGTGCTTTCCAAAGTCTGTGCCTAGGGCTACTTTAAGAGGAAACAATCCATAGAGACAAAACTGAGAACTCCTTTATTTTGTCAAGTTTCAAAGAGCTACTAAAAACCATGTTGGATTTAGAGTTCCAAATTCATCTATCTATATATGAGAGAACAGAGTGAAACCTAAATATAAAAACTGCTACTGTAGACGAACGCTTCAACCTAGAAGAACAAAATATGGTAAGCCAAGTGGGATTTGTGTACTGATCATTACCACCAAGTATCATCAAGATTGGGTGAAAAAATATTTGCTGGTATTTCGGAAACTCGTTATTTCTTACAAGCTTGGCAACCCCTCTCAATGAAAGTGCTTTTCCACAGTCTGTGCCTAGGGCTACTTGAAGAGGAAACAAACCATAGAGACAAAACTGAGAACTCCTTTATTTTGTCAAGTTTCAAAGAGCTACTACATACCATGTTGGATTTCGAGTTCCAAATTCATCTATCTATATAGGAGAGAACAGAGGGAAACCTAAATATAAAAACTGCTACTGTAGACGAAAGCTTCAAACTAGAAGTACAAAATTTCGTGAGCCAAGTGGGATTTGTGTACTGATCGTTACCACCAAGAATAATCAAATTTGGGTGAAAAAAATATTTGCTGGTATTTCGGAAACTCGTTATTTCTTAGAAGCTTGGCAACCCCTCTCAATGAAAGTGCTTTTCCACAGTCTGTGCCTAGGGCTACATGAGGAGGAAACAAACCATAGAGACAAAACTGAGAACTCCTTTATTTTGTCAAGTTTCAAAGAGCTACTACAAACCATGTTGGATTTAGAGTTCCAAATTCATCTATCTATCTATGACAAAACAGAATGAAACCTAAATATATAAACTGCTACTGTAGACGAACGCTTCAACCTAGAAGAACAAAATTTGGTGAGCCAAAAGGGATTTGTGTACTGATCATTACCACCAAGTATCATCAAGATTGGGTGAAAAAATATTTGCTGGTATTTCGGAAACTCGTTATTTCTTAGAAACTTGGCAACCCCTCTCAATGAAAGTGCTTTTCCACAGTCTGGGCCTAGGGCTACTTGAAGAGGAAACAAACCATCGAGGCAAATCTGAGAACTCCTTTATTTTGTCAAGTTTCAAAGAGCTACTACAAACCATGTTGGATTTAGAGTTCCAAATTCATCTATCTATATACGAGAGAACAGAGTGAAACCTAAATATAAAAACTGCTACTGTAGACGAAAGTTTCAAACTAGAAGAACAAAATTTCGTGAGCCAAGTGGGATTTGTGTACTGATCATTACCACCAAGAATCATCAAATTTGGGTGAAAAAATATTTGCTGGTATTTCGGAAACTCGTTATTTCTTAGAAGCTTCGCAACCCATCTCAATGAAAGTGCTTTCCACAGTCTGTGCCTAGGGCTACTTTAAGGGGAAACAAACCATAGAGACACAACTGGGAACTCCTTTATTTTGTCAAGTTTCAAAGAGCTACTACAAACCATGTTGGATTTAGAGTTCCAAATTCATCTATTTATATATGAGAAAACAGAGTGAATCCTAAATATATAAACTTCTACTGTAGACGAACGCTTCAACCTAGAAGAACAAAATTTGGTGAGCCAAAAGGGATTTGTGTACTGATCATTACCACCAAGTATCATCAAGATTGGGTGAAAAAATATTTGCTGGTATTTCGGAAACTCGTTATTTCTTAGAAGCTTGGGAACCCCTCTCAATGAAAGTGCTTTTCCACAGTCTGGGCCTAGGGCTACTTGAAGAGCAAACAAACCATAGAGGCAAATCTGAGAACTCCTTTATTTTGTCAAGTTTCAAAGAGCTACTACAAACCATGTTGGATTTAGAGTTCCAAATTCATCTATCTATATACGAGAGAACAGAGTGAAACCTAAATATAAAAACTGCTACTGTAGACGAAAGCTTCAAACTAGAAGAACAAAATTTCGTGAGCCAAGTGGGATTTGTGTACTGATCATTACCACCAAGAATCATCAAATTTGGGTGAAAAAACCTTTGCTGGTATTTCGGAAACTCGTTATTTCTTAGAAGCTTGGCAACCCATCTCAATGAAAGTGCTTTCCAAAGTCTGTGCCTAGGGCTACTTTAAGAGGAAACAAACCATAGAGACAAAACTGAGAACTCCTTTATTTTGTCAAGTTTCAAAGAGCTACTACAAACCATGTTGGATATAGAGTTCCAAATTCATCTATCTAAATACGAGAGAACAAAGGGAAACCTAAATATAAAAACTGCTACTGTAGACGAAAGCTTCAAACTAGAAGAACAAAATTTCGTGAGCCAAGTTGGATTTGCGTACTGATCATTACCACCAAGAATCATCAAATTTGGGTGAAAAAATATTTGCTGTTTTTTCGAAACTCCTTATTTCTTAGAAGCTTGGCAACCCCTCTCAATGAAAGTGCTTTTCCACAGTCTGTGCCTAGGGCTACTTGAAGAGGAAACAACCATAGAGACAAAACTGAGAACTCCTTTATTTTGTCAAGTTTCAAAGAGCTACTACAAACCATGTTGGATTTAGAGTTCCAAATACATCTTTCTATATAGGAGAGAACAGAGGGAAACCTAAATATATAAACTGCTACTGTAGACGAACGCTTCAACCTAGAAGAACAAAATTTGGTGAGCCAAGTGGGATTTGTGTACTGATCATTAGCTCCAAGTATCATCAAGACTGGGTGAAAAAATATTTGCTGGTATTTCGGAAACTCGTAATTTCTTAGAAGCTTGGCAACCCCTCTCAATGAAAGTGCTTTTCCACAGTCTGTGCCTAGGGCTACTTGAAGCGGAAACAAACCATAGAGACAAAACTGAGAACTCCTTTATTTTGTCAAGTTTCAAAGAGCTACTACAAACCATGTTGGATTTAGAGTTCCAAATTTATCTATCTATATAGGAGAGAACCGAGGGAAACTTAAATATAAAAACTGCTACTGTAGACGAACGCTTCAAACTAGAAGAACAAAATTTCGTGAGCCAAGTGGGATTTGTGTACTGATCATTACCACCAAGAATCATCAAATTTGGGTGAATAAATATTTGCTGGTATTTCGGAAACTCGTTATTTCTTATAAGCTTGGCAACCCCTCTCAATGAAAGTGCTTTTCCACAGTCTGTGCCTAGGGCTTTTGAAGAGGAAACAAACCATAGAGACAAATCTGAGAACTCCTTTATTTTGTCAAGTTTCAAAGAGCTACTAAAAACCATGTTGGATTTAGAGTTCCAAATTCATCTATCTATATATGAGAGAACAGAGTGAAACCTAAATATAAAAACTGCTACTGTAGACGAACGCTTCAACCTAGAAGAACAAAATATGGTAAGCCAAGTGGGATTTGTGTACTGATCATTACCACCAAGTATCATCAAGATTGGGTGAAAAAATATTTGCTGGTATTTCGGAAACTCGTTATTTCTTATAAGCTTGGCAACCCCTCTCAATGAAAGTGCTTTTCCACAGTCTGTGCCTAGGGCTTTTGAAGAGGAAACAAACCATAGAGACAAATCTGAGAACTCCTTTATTTTGTCAAGTTTCAAAGAGCTACTACAAACCATGTTGGATTTAGAGTTCCAAATTCATCTATCTATATAGGAGAGAACAGAGAGAAACCTAAATATAAAAACTGCTACTGTAGAAGAACGCTTCTACCTAGAAGACCAAAATTTGGTGAGCCAAGTGGGATTTGTGTACTGATCATTAACACCAAGTATCAAAAAGATTGTGTGTAAAAATATTTGCTGGTATTTCGGAAAATCGTTATTTCTTAGAAGCTTGGCAACCCATCTCAATGAAAGTGCTTTCCACAGTCTGTGCCTAGGGCTACTTTAAGTGGAAACAAACCATAGAGACAAAACTGAGAACTCCTTTATTTTGTCAAGTTTCAAAGAGCTACTACAAACCATGTTGGATTTAGAGTTCCAAATTCATCTATCTATATATGACAAAACAGAGTGAAACCTAAATATATAAACTGCTACTGTAGACGAACGCTTCAACCTAGAAGAACAAAATTTGGTGAGCCAAAAGGGATTTGTGTACTGATCATTACCACCAAGTATCATCAAGATTGGGTGAAAAAATCCTTGCTGGTATTTCGGAAACTCGTTATTTCTTAGAAGCTTGGCAACCCATCTCAATGAAAGTGCTTTCCACAGTCTGTGCCTAGGGCTACTTTAAGAGGAAACAAACCATAGAGACAAAACTGAGAACTCCTTTATTTTGTC
Source organism: Callospermophilus lateralis (assembly GCF_048772815.1). Taxonomy (NCBI): domain Eukaryota; kingdom Metazoa; phylum Chordata; class Mammalia; order Rodentia; family Sciuridae; genus Callospermophilus; species Callospermophilus lateralis. The sequence goes on from NW_027510671.1 coordinate 26,507, forward strand.
AAGTTTCAAACAGCTACTACAAACCATGTTGGATTTAGAGTTCCAAATTCATCTATCTATACAGGAGAGAACAGAGGGAAACCTAAATATAAAAACTGCTACTGTAGACGAACGCTTCAACCTAGAAGAACAAATTTGGTGAGCCATGTGGGAATTGTGTACTGATCATTACCACCAATTATCATCAAGATTGGGTGAAAAAGTATTTGCTGGTGTTTCGGAAACTCGGAATTTCTTAGAAGCTTGGCAACCCCTCTCAATGAAAGTGGTTTTCCACAGTGTGTGCCTAGAGCTACTTGAAGAGGAAACAAACCATAGAGACAAAACTGAGAACTCCTTTATTTTGTCAAGTTTCAAGGAGCTACTACAAAGCATGTTGGATTTAGAGTTCCAAATTCACCTATCAATATAGGAGAGAACAGAGGGAAACCTAAATATAAAAACTGCTACTGTAGACGAACGCTTCAACCTAGAAGAAGAAAATTTGGTAAGCCAAGTGGGATTTGTGTACTGATCATTACCACCAAGTATCATCAAGTTTTGGTGAAAAAATATTTGCTGGTATTTCGGAAACTCGTTTTTTTTTATAAGCTTGGCAACCCCTCTCAATGAAAGTGCTTTCCAAAGTCTGTGCCTAGGGCTACTTTAAGAGGAAACAATCCATAGAGACAAAACTGAGAACTCCTTTATTTTGTCAAGTTTCAAAGAGCTACTAAAAACCATGTTGGATTTAGAGTTCCAAATTCATCTATCTATATATGAGAGAACAGAGTGAAACCTAAATATAAAAACTGCTACTGTAGACGAACGCTTCAACCTAGAAGAACAAAATATGGTAAGCCAAGTGGGATTTGTGTACTGATCATTACCACCAAGTATCATCAAGATTGGGTGAAAAAATATTTGCTGGTATTTCGGAAACTCGTTATTTCTTACAAGCTTGGCAACCCCTCTCAATGAAAGTGCTTTTCCACAGTCTGTGCCTAGGGCTACTTGAAGAGGAAACAAACCATAGAGACAAAACTGAGAACTCCTTTATTTTGTCAAGTTTCAAAGAGCTACTACATACCATGTTGGATTTCGAGTTCCAAATTCATCTATCTATATAGGAGAGAACAGAGGGAAACCTAAATATAAAAACTGCTACTGTAGACGAAAGCTTCAAACTAGAAGTACAAAATTTCGTGAGCCAAGTGGGATTTGTGTACTGATCGTTACCACCAAGAATAATCAAATTTGGGTGAAAAAACATATTTGCTGGTATTTCGGAAACTCGTTATTTCTTAGAAGCTTGGCAACCCCTCTCAATGAAAGTGCTTTTCCACAGTCTGTGCCTAGGGCTACATGAGGAGGAAACAAACCATAGAGACAAAACTGAGAACTCCTTTATTTTGTCAAGTTTCAAAGAGCTACTACAAACCATGTTGGATTTAGAGTTCCAAATTCATCTATCTATCTATGACAAAACAGAATGAAACCTAAATATATAAACTGCTACTGTAGACGAACGCTTCAACCTAGAAGAACAAAATTTGGTGAGCCAAAAGGGATTTGTGTACTGATCATTACCACCAAGTATCATCAAGATTGGGTGAAAAAATATTTGCTGGTATTTCGGAAACTCGTTATTTCTTAGAAACTTGGCAACCCCTCTCAATGAAAGTGCTTTTCCACAGTCTGGGCCTAGGGCTACTTGAAGAGGAAACAAACCATCGAGGCAAATCTGAGAACTCCTTTATTTTGTCAAGTTTCAAAGAGCTACTACAAACCATGTTGGATTTAGAGTTCCAAATTCATCTATCTATATACGAGAGAACAGAGTGAAACCTAAATATAAAAACTGCTACTGTAGACGAAAGTTTCAAACTAGAAGAACAAAATTTCGTGAGCCAAGTGGGATTTGTGTACTGATCATTACCACCAAGAATCATCAAATTTGGGTGAAAAAATATTTGCTGGTATTTCGGAAACTCGTTATTTCTTAGAAGCTTCGCAACCCATCTCAATGAAAGTGCTTTCCACAGTCTGTGCCTAGGGCTACTTTAAGGGGAAACAAACCATAGAGACACAACTGGGAACTCCTTTATTTTGTCAAGTTTCAAAGAGCTACTACAAACCATGTTGGATTTAGAGTTCCAAATTCATCTATTTATATATGAGAAAACAGAGTGAATCCTAAATATATAAACTTCTACTGTAGACGAACGCTTCAACCTAGAAGAACAAAATTTGGTGAGCCAAAAGGGATTTGTGTACTGATCATTACCACCAAGTATCATCAAGATTGGGTGAAAAAATATTTGCTGGTATTTCGGAAACTCGTTATTTCTTAGAAGCTTGGGAACCCCTCTCAATGAAAGTGCTTTTCCACAGTCTGGGCCTAGGGCTACTTGAAGAGCAAACAAACCATAGAGGCAAATCTGAGAACTCCTTTATTTTGTCAAGTTTCAAAGAGCTACTACAAACCATGTTGGATTTAGAGTTCCAAATTCATCTATCTATATACGAGAGAACAGAGTGAAACCTAAATATAAAAACTGCTACTGTAGACGAAAGCTTCAAACTAGAAGAACAAAATTTCGTGAGCCAAGTGGGATTTGTGTACTGATCATTACCACCAAGAATCATCAAATTTGGGTGAAAAAACCTTTGCTGGTATTTCGGAAACTCGTTATTTCTTAGAAGCTTGGCAACCCATCTCAATGAAAGTGCTTTCCAAAGTCTGTGCCTAGGGCTACTTTAAGAGGAAACAAACCATAGAGACAAAACTGAGAACTCCTTTATTTTGTCAAGTTTCAAAGAGCTACTACAAACCATGTTGGATATAGAGTTCCAAATTCATCTATCTAAATACGAGAGAACAAAGGGAAACCTAAATATAAAAACTGCTACTGTAGACGAAAGCTTCAAACTAGAAGAACAAAATTTCGTGAGCCAAGTTGGATTTGCGTACTGATCATTACCACCAAGAATCATCAAATTTGGGTGAAAAAATATTTGCTGTTTTTTCGAAACTCCTTATTTCTTAGAAGCTTGGCAACCCCTCTCAATGAAAGTGCTTTTCCACAGTCTGTGCCTAGGGCTACTTGAAGAGGAAACAACCATAGAGACAAAACTGAGAACTCCTTTATTTTGTCAAGTTTCAAAGAGCTACTACAAACCATGTTGGATTTAGAGTTCCAAATACATCTTTCTATATAGGAGAGAACAGAGGGAAACCTAAATATATAAACTGCTACTGTAGACGAACGCTTCAACCTAGAAGAACAAAATTTGGTGAGCCAAGTGGGATTTGTGTACTGATCATTAGCTCCAAGTATCATCAAGACTGGGTGAAAAAATATTTGCTGGTATTTCGGAAACTCGTAATTTCTTAGAAGCTTGGCAACCCCTCTCAATGAAAGTGCTTTTCCACAGTCTGTGCCTAGGGCTACTTGAAGCGGAAACAAACCATAGAGACAAAACTGAGAACTCCTTTATTTTGTCAAGTTTCAAAGAGCTACTACAAACCATGTTGGATTTAGAGTTCCAAATTTATCTATCTATATAGGAGAGAACCGAGGGAAACTTAAATATAAAAACTGCTACTGTAGACGAACGCTTCAAACTAGAAGAACAAAATTTCGTGAGCCAAGTGGGATTTGTGTACTGATCATTACCACCAAGAATCATCAAATTTGGGTGAATAAATATTTGCTGGTATTTCGGAAACTCGTTATTTCTTATAAGCTTGGCAACCCCTCTCAATGAAAGTGCTTTTCCACAGTCTGTGCCTAGGGCTTTTGAAGAGGAAACAAACCATAGAGACAAATCTGAGAACTCCTTTATTTTGTCAAGTTTCAAAGAGCTACTACAAACCATGTTGGATTTAGAGTTCCAAATTCATCTATCTATATAGGAGAGAACAGAGAGAAACCTACATATAAAAACTGCTACTGTAGACTAACGCTTCAACCTAGAAGAACAAAATTTGGTGAGCCAAGTGGGATTTGTGTACTGATCATTACCACCAAGTATCATCAAGATTGGGTGAAAAAATCTTTGCTGGTATTTCGGAAACTCGTTATTTCTTAGAAGCTTGGCAACCCATCTCAATGAAAGTGCTTTCCACAGTCTGTGCCTAGGGCTACTTTAAGAGGAAACAAACCATAGAGACAAAACTTAGAACTCCTTTATTTCGTCAAGTTTCAAACAGCTACTACAAACCATGTTGGATTTAGAATTCCAAATTCATCTATCTATATAGGAGAGAACAGAGGGAAACCTAAATATAAAAACTGCTACTGTAGACGAACGCTTCAACCTAGAAGAACAAAATTTGGTGAGCCATGTGGGAATTGTGTACTGATCCTTACCACCAAGTATCATCAAGATTGGGTGAAAAAGTATTTGCTGGTGTTTCGGAAACTCGGAATTTCTTAGAAGCTTGGCAACCACTCTCAATGAAAGTGGTTTTCCACAGTGTGTGCCTAGAGCTACTTGAAGAGGAAACAAACCATAGAGACAAAACTGAGAACTCCTTTATTTTGTCAAGTTTCAAGGAGCTACTACAAAGCATGTTGGATTTAGAGTTCCAAATTCACCTATCAATATAGGAGAGAACAGAGGGAAACCTAAATATAAAAACTGCTACTGTAGACGAACGCTTCAACCTAGAAGAAGAAAATTTGGTAAGCCAAGTGGGATTTGTGTACTGATCATTACCACCAAGTATCATCAAGTTTTGGTGAAAAAATATTTGCTGGTATTTCGGAAACTCGTTTTTTTTTATAACCATGGCAACCCCTCTCAATGAAAGTGCTTTCCAAAGTCTGTGCCTAGGGCTACTTTAAGAGGAAACAATCCATAGAGACAAAACTGAGAACTCCTTTATTTTGTCAAGTTTCAAAGAGCTACTAAAAACCATGTTGGATTTAGAGTTCCAAATTCATCTATCTATATAGGAGAGAACAGAGGGAAACCTAAATATAAAAACTGCTACTGTAGACGAAAGCTTGAAACTAGAAGTACAAAATTTCGTGAGCCAAGTGGGATTTGTGTACTGATCGTTACCACCAAGAATCATCAAATTTGGGTGAAAAAATATTTGCTGGTATTTCGGAACTTGTTATTTCTTAGAAGCTTGGAAACCCCTCTCAATGAAAGTGCTTTTCCACAGTCTGTGCCTCGGGCTACTTGAAGAGGATACAAACCATAGAGACAAAATTGAGAACTCCTTTATTTTGTCAAGTTTCAAAGAGCTACTACA
>NW_027510672.1:0-31754 GCF_048772815.1 Callospermophilus lateralis
GGAAACTCGTTATTTCTTAGAAGCTTGGCAACCCCTCTCAATGAAAGTGCTTTTCCACAGTCTGTGCCTAGGGCTACTTGACGAGGAAACAAACCATAGAGATAAAACTGAGAACTCCTTTATTTTGTCAAGTTTCAAAGAGCTACTACAATCCATGTTGGATTTAGGAGTTCCAAATTCATCTATCTATATAGGAGAGAACAGAGAGAAACCCAAATATAAAAACTGCTACTGTAGACGAACGCTTCAACCTAGAAGAACAAAAATTTGGTGAGCCAAGTGGGATTTGTGTACTGATCATTAACACCAAGTATCATCAAGATTGGGTGAAAAAATATTTGCTGGTATTTTGAAAACACGTTATTTCTTAGAAGATTGGCAACCCATCTCAATGAAAGTGCTTCCACAGTCTGTGCCTAGGGCTACTTGAAGAGGAAACAAACCATAGAGAAAAAACTGAGAACTCCTTTATTTTGTCAAGTTTCAAAGAGCTACTACAATCCATGTTGGATTTAGAGTTCCAAATTCATCTATCTATATAGGAGAGAACAGAGAGAAACCTAAATATAAAAACTGCTACTGTAGACGAACGCTTCAAACTAGAAGAACAAAATTTGGTGAGTCAAGTGGATTTGTGTACTGATCATTAGCAACAAGTATCATCAAGATTGGGTGAAAAACTATTTGCTGGTATTTCGGAAACTCGTAATTTCTTAGAAGCTTGGCAACCCCTTTCAATGAAAGTGCTTTTCCTCAGTCTGTGACTAGGGCTATTTGAAGAGGAAACAAACCATAGAGACAAAACTGAGAACTCCTTTATTTTGTCAAGTAGCAAAGAGCTATTACAAACCATATTGGATTTAGAGTTCCAAATTCATCTATCTATATATAAGAGATCAGAGTGAAACCTAAATATAAAAACTGCTATTGTAGATGAACGCTTCAACCTAGAAGAACAAAATTTGGTGAGCCAAGTGGGATTAGTGTACTGATCATTAGCAACAAGTATCATCAAGATTGTGTGAAAAAATATTTGCTGGTATTTCGGAAACTCGTTATTTCTTAGAAGCTTGGCAACCCTCTCAATGAAAGTGATTTTCCACAGTCTGTGCCTAGGGCTAAGAGAAGAGGAAACAATCCATAGAGACAAAACTGAGAACGCTTTTATTTTTCAAGTTTCAAAGAGCTAGTACAAACCATGTTGGATTTAGAGTTCCAAATTCATCTGTCTATACAGGAGAAAACAGAGGGAAACCTAAATATAAAAACTGCTATTTAGACGAACGCTTCAACCTAGAAGAACAGAATTTGGTGAGCCAAGTGGGATTGGTGTACAGATCATTACCACAAAGTATCATCAAGACTGGGTGAAAAAATATTTGCTGGTATTTTGGAAAATCGTTATTTCTTAGAAGCTTGGCAACCCATCTCAATGAAAGTGCTTCCACAGTCTGTGCCTTGGGCTACTTGAAGACGAAACAAACCATAGAGACAAAACTGAGAACTCCTTTATTTTGTCAAGTTTCAAAGAGCTACTACAATCCATGTTGGAATTAGAGTTCCAAATTCATCTATCTATATAGGAGAAAACAGAGGGAAACCTAAATATAAAAACTGCAACTGTAGACGAACGCTTCAACGTAGAAGAACAGAATTTGGTGAGCCAAGTGGGATTTGTGTACTGATCATCAGCAACAAGTATCATCAAGATTGGCTGAAAACATATTTGCTGGTATTTCGGAAACTCGTTATTTCTTAGAAGCGTGGCAACCCCTCTCAAAGAAAATGGTTTTCCACAGTCTTTGCCTAGGTCTACTTGAAGAGGAAACAAACCACAGAGACAAAACTCAGAACTCCTTTATTTTGTCACGTTTCAAAGAGCTACTACAAAACATGTTGGATTTAGAGTTCCAAATTCTTCTATCTATATAGGAGAAAACAGAGGGAAACCTAAATATAAAAACTGCAACTGTAGACGAACGCTTCAACGTAGAAGAACAGAATTTGGTGAGCCAAGTGGGATTTGTGTACTGATCATCAGCAACAAGTATCATCAAGATTGGCTGAAAACATATTTGCTGTTATTTCTTAAACTCGTTATTTCTTAGAAGCGTGGCAACCCCTCTCAAAGAAATGGTTTTCCACAGTCTTTGCCTAGGGGCTACTTGAAGAGGAAACAAACCACAGAGACAAAACTCAGAACTCCTTTATTTTGTCAAGTTTCAAAGAGCTACTACAAACCATGTTGGATTTAGAGTTCCAAATTCATCTATCTATATATGAGAGAACAGAGGGAAACCTAAATATAAAAACTGCTACTGTAGACGAACGCTTCAACCTAGAAGAACAAAATTTGTTGAGCCAAGTGGGATTTGTGTACTGATCATTACCGCAAAGTATCATCAAGATTGGGTGAAAAAATATTTGCTGGTATTTCGGAAACTCGTAATTTCTTAGAAGCTTGGCAACCCCTCTCAATGAAAGTGCTTTTCCACAGTCTGTGCCTAGGGCTACTTGAAGAAGAAGCAAACCATAGAGACAAAACTGAGAACTCCTTTATTTTGTCACGTTTCAAAGAGCTACTACAAAACATGTTGGATTTAGTGTTCCAAATTCATCTATCTATATAGGAGAAAACAGAGGGAAACCTAAATATAAAAACTGCAACTGTAGACGAACGCTTCAACCTAGAAGAACAGAATTTGGTGAGCCAAGTGGGATTTGTGTACTGATCATCAGCAACAAGTATCATCAAGATTGGCTGAAAACATATTTGCTGGTATTTCGGAAACTCATTATTTCTTAGAAGCTTGGCAACCACTCTCAATGAAATTGCTTTTCCACAGTCTGTGCCTAGGGCTACTTGAAGAGGAAACAAACCATAGAGACAAAACTGAGAACTCCTTTATTTTGTCAAGTTTCAAAGAGCTACTAAAAACCATGTTGTATTTAGAGTTCCAAATTCATCTATCTATATAGGAGAGAACAGAGGGAAACCTAGATATAAAAACTGCTACTGTAGACGAACGCTTCAACCTAGAAGAACAAAATTTGGTGAGCCAAGTGGGATTTGTGTACTGATCATTAGCAACAAGTATCATCAAGATTGGGTGAAAAAATATATGCTGGTATTTCGGAAACTCGTTATTTCTTAGAAGCGTGGCAACCCCTCTCAATGAAAATGGTTTTCCACAGTCTTTGCCTAGGGCTACTTGAAAGGAAACAAACCACAGAGACAAAACTCAGAACTCCTTTATTTTGTCAAGTTTCAAAGAGCTACTACAAACCATGTTGGATTTAGAGTTCCAAATTCATCTATCTATATATGAGAGAACAGAGTGAAACCTAAATATAAAAACGACTACTGTAGATGAACGCTTCAATCTAGAAGAACAAAATTTGGTGAGCCTAGTGGGATCTGTGTACTGATCATTACCACCAAGTATCATCAAGATTGGGTGAAAAAATATTTGCTGGTATTTCGGAAACTCGTTATTTCTTAGAAGCTTGGCAACCCCTCTAAATGAAAGTGCTTTTCCACAGTCTGTGCCTAGGGCTACTTGACGAGGAAACAAACCATAGAGATAAAACTGAGAACTCCTTTATTTTGTCAAGTTTCAAAGAGCTACTACAATCCATGTTGGATTTAGAGTTCCAAATTCATCTATCTATATAGGAGAGAACAGAGAGAAACCCAAATATAAAAACTGCTACTGTAGACGAACGCTTCAACCTAGAAGAACAAAATTTGGTGAGCCAAGTGGGATTTGTGTACTGATCATTACCACCAAGTATCATCAAGATTGGGTGAAAAAATATTTGCTGGTATTTTGAAAACACGTTATTTCTTAGAAGCTTGGCAACCCATCTCAATGAAAGTGCTTCCACAGTCTGTGCCTAGGGCTACTTGAAGAGGAAACAAACCATAGAGACAAAACTGAGAACTCCTTTATTTTGTCAAGTTTCAAAGAGCTACTACAATCCATGTTGGATTTAGAGTTCCAAATTCATCTATCTATATACGAGAGAACAGAGAGAAACCTAAATATAAAAACTGCTACTGTAGACGAACGCTTCAAACTAGAAGAACAAAATTTGGTGAGTCAAGTGGGACTTGTGTACTGATCATTAGCAACAAGTATCATCAAGATTGGGTGAAAAACTATTTGCTGGTATTTCGGAAACTCGTAATTTCTTAGAAGCTTGGCAACCCCTTTCAATGAAAGTGCTTTTCCTCAGTCTGTGACTAGGGCTATTTGAAGAGGAATCAAACCATAGAGACAAAACTGAGAACTCCTTTATTTTGTCAAGTAGCAAAGAGCTATTACAAACCATATTGGATTTAGAGTTCCAAATTCATCTATCTATATATAAGAGATCAGAGTGAAACCTAAATATAAAAACTGCTATTGTAGATGAACGCTTCAACCTAGAAGAACAAAATTTGGTGAGCCAAGTGGGATTTGTGTACTGATCATTAGCAACAAGTATCATCAAGATTGTGTGAAAAAATATTTGCTGGTATTTCGGAAACTCGTTATTTCTTAGAAGCTTGGCAACCCCTCTCAATGAAAGTGATTTTCCACAGTCTGTGCCTAGGGCTAAGAGAAGAGGAAACAATCCATAGAGACAAAACTGAGCACGCTTTTATTTTTCAAGTTTCAAAGAGCTAGTACAAACCATGTTGGATTTAGAGTTCCAAATTCAACTGTCTATACAGGAGAAAACAGAGGGAAACCTAAATATAAAAACTGCTATTTAGACGAACGCTTCAACCTAGAAGAACAAAATTTGGTGAGCGAAGTGGGATTGGTGTACAGATCATTACCACAAAGTATCATCAAGACTGGGTGAAAAAATATTTGCTGGTATTTTGGAAAATCGTTATTTCTTAGAAGCTTGGCAACCCATCTCAATGAAAGTGCTTCCACAGTCTGTGCCTTGGGCTACTTGAAGACGAAACAAACCATAGAGACAAAACTGAGAACTCCTTTATTTTGTCAAGTTTCAAAGAGCTACTACAATCCATGTTGGAATTAGAGTTCCAAATTCATCTATCTATATAGGAGAGAACAGAGAGAAACCTAAATATAAAAACTGCTACAGTAGACGAACGCTTCAACCTAGAAGAACAAAATTTGGTGAGCCAAGTGGGATTTGTGTACTGATCATTAGCAACAAGTATCATCGAGATTGGGTGAAAAATATTTGCTGGTATTTCTGAAACTCGTTATTTCTAAAAAGCTTGGCAACCCCTCTCAATGAAAGTGCTTTTCCACAGTCTGTGCCTAGGGCTTATTGAAGAGGAAACAAACCATAGAAACAAAACTGAGAACTCCTTTATTTTGTCAAGTTTCGAAGAGCTACTACAAACCATGTTGGATTTAGAGTTCCACATTCATCTATCTATATAGGAGAGAACAGAGAGAAACCTAAATATAAAAACTGCTACTGTAGACGAACGCTTCAACCTAGAAGAACAAAATTTGGTGAGCCAAGTGGGATTTGTGTACTGATCATTAGCAACAAGTATCATCAAGATTGGGTGAAAAAATATTTGCTGGTATTTTGGAAACTCGTTATTTCTTAGAAGCGTGGCAACCCCTCTCAATGAAAGTGTTTTTCCACACACTGTGCCTAGGGCTACTTGAAGAGGAAACAAACCACAGAGACAAAACTCAGAACTCCTTTATTTTGTGAAGTTTCAAAGAGGTACTACAAACCATGTTGGATTTAGAGTTCCAAATTCATCTATCTATATAGGAGAGAACAGAGGGAAACCTAAATATAAAAACTGCTACTGTAGACGAAAGCTTCAAACTAGAAGAACAAAATTTGGTGAGCCAAGTGGGATTTGTGTACTGATCATTACCACCAAGTATCATCAAGATTGGGTGAAAAAATATTTGCTGGTATTTTGGAAACTCGTTATTTCTTAGAAGTGTGGCAACCCCTCTCAATGAATGTGGTTTTCCACAGTCTGTGCCTAGGGCTACTTGAAGAGGAAACAAACCACAGAGATAAAACTCAGAATTCCTTTATTTTGTGAAGTTTCAAAGAGCTACTACAAACCATGTTGTATTTAGAGTTCCAAATTCATCTATCTATATAGGAGAGAACAGAGGGAAACCTAAATATAAAAACTGCTACTGTACACGAAAGCTTCAACCTAGAAGAACAAAATTTGGTGAGTCAAGTGGGATTTGTGTACTGATCATTAGCAACAAGTATCATCAAGATTGGGTGAAAAAATATTTGCTGGTATTTCGGAAACTCGTAATTTCTTAGAAGCTTGGCAACCCCTCTCAATGAAAGTGCTTTTCCTCAGTCTGCGACTAGGGCTATTTGAAGAGGATACAAACCATAGAGACAAAACTGAGAACTCCTTTATTTTGTCAAGAATCAAAGAGCTATTACAAACCATGTTGGATTTAGAGTTCCAAATTCATCTATCTATATATAAGTGATCAGAGTGAAACCTAAATATAAAAACTGCTATTGTAGATGAACGCTTCAAACTAGAAGAACAAAATTTGGTGAGCCAAGTGGGATTTGTGTACTCATCATTACCACCAAGTATCATCAAGATTGGGTGAAAAAATATTTGCTGGTATTTAGGAAACTCGTTATTTCTTAGAAGCTTGGCAACTCCTCTCAATGAAAGTGCTTTTCCACAGTCTGTGCCTAGGGCTACTTGAAGAGGAAACAAACCATAGAGACAAAACTGAGAACTCCTTTATTTTGTCAAGTTTCAAAGAGCTACTACAAACCATGTTGGATTTAGAGTTCCAAATTCATCTATCTATATAGGAGAGAACAGAGGGAAACCTAAATATAAAAATTGCTACTGTAGACGAAAGCTTCAAACTAGAAGAACAAAATTTGGTGAGCCAAGTGGGATTTGTGTACTGATCATTAGCAAAAAGTATCATCAAGATTGTGTGAAAAAATATTTGCTGGTATTTCAGAAACTCGTTATTTCTTAGAAGCTTGGCAACCCCTCTCAATGAAAGTGATTTTCCACAGTCTGTGCCTAGGGCTAAGAGAAGAGGAAACAATCCATAGAGACAAAACTGAGAACGCTTTTATTTTTCAAGTTTCAAAGGGCTAGTACAAACCATGTTGGATTTGGAGTTCCAAATTCATCTATCTATACAGGAGAGAACAGAGGGAAATCTAAATATAAAAACTGCTACTGTAGACGAACGCTTCAACCTAGAAGAACAAAATTTGGTGAGCCAAGTGGGATTTGTGTACTGATCATTCCACCAAGTATCATCAAGATTGGGTGAAAAAATATTTGCTGGTATTTTGGAAACTCGTTATTTCTTAGAAGCTTGGCCATCCATCTCAATGAAAGTGCTTTCCACAGTCTGTGCCTAGGGCTACTTGAAGAGTAAACAAACCATAGATACAAAACTGAGAACTCCTTTATTTTGTTAAGTTTCAGAGAGCTACTACAAACCATGTTGGATTTAGAGTTCCAAATTGATCTATCTATATAGGAGAGAACAGAGGGAAAACTAAATATAAAAACTGCTAGTGTAGACGAATGCTTCAACCTAGAAGAACAAAATTTGGTGAGCATAGTGGGATTTGTGTACTTATCATTACCACCAAGTATCATCAAGATTGGGTGAAACAATATTTGCTGGTATTTCGGAAACTTGTAATTTCTTAGAAGCTTGGCAAACTCTCTCAATGAAAGTGCTTTTCCACAGTCTGTGACTAGGGCTACTTTAAGAGGAAACAAACCATAGAGACAAAACTGAGAACTCCTTTATTTTGTCAAGTTTCAAAGAGCTACTACAAACCATGTTGGATTTAGAGTTCCAAATTCATCTATCTATATATGAGAGAACAGAGTGAAACCTAAATATAAAAACTGCTACTGTAGACGAACGCTTCAACCTAGAAGAACAAAATTTGGTGAGCCAAGTGGGATTTGTGTACTGATCATTACCACCAAGTATCACCAAGATTGGGTGAAAAAATATTTGCTGGTATTTCAGAAACTCGTTATTTCTTAGAAGCTTGGCAACCCCTCTCAATGAAAGTGCTTTTCCACAGTCTGTGCCTAGGGCTACAAGAAGAGGAAACAAACCGTACAGACAAAACTGAGAACTCCATTATTTTGTCAAGTTTCAAAGAGCTAGTACAAACCATGTTGGATTTAGAGTTCCAAATTCATCTATCTATATAGGAGAGAACAGAGGGAAACCTAAATATAAAAACTGCTACTGTAGACGAACGCTTCAACCTAGAAGAACAAAATTTGTTGAGCCAAGTGGGATTTGTGTACTGATCATTACCGCAAAGTATCATCAAGATTGGGTGAAAAAATATTTGCTGGTATTTCGGAAACTCGTAATTTCTTAGAAGCTTGGCAACCCCTCTCAATGAAAGTGCTTTTCCACAGTCTGTGCCTAGGGCTACTTGAAGAAGAAGCAAACCATAGAGACAAAACTGAGAACTCCTTTATTTTGTCCCGTTTCAAAGAGCTACCACAAAACATGTTGGATTTAGTGTTCCAAATTCATCTATCTATATAGGAGAAAACAGAGGGAAACCTAAATATAAAAACTGCAACTGTAGACGAACGCTTCAACCTAGAAGAACAGAATTTGGTGAGCCAAGTGGGATTTGTGTACTGATCATCAGCAACAAGTATCATCAAGATTGGCTGAAAACATATTTGCTGGTATTTCGGAAACTCATTATTTCTTAGAAGCTTGGCAACCACTCTCAATGAAATTGCTTTTCCACAGTCTGTGCCTAGGGCTACTTGAAGAGGAAACAAACCATAGAGACAAAACTGAGAACTCCTTTATTTTGTCAAGTTTCAAAGAGCTACTAAAAACCATGTTGTATTTAGAGTTCCAAATTCATCTATCTATATAGGAGAGAACAGAGGGAAACCTAGATATAAAAACTGCTACTGTAGACGAACGCTTCAACCTAGAAGAACAAAATTTGGTGAACCAAGTGGGATTTGTGTACTGATCATTAGCAACAAGTATCATCAAGATTGGGTGAAAAAATATTGCTGGTATTTCAGAAAATATAATTTCTTAAAAGCTTTGCAACCCTCTCAATGAAAGTGCTTTTCCACAGTCTGTGAGTAGGGCTACTTGAAGAGGAAACAAACCATACAGACAAAACTGAGAAGTCCTTTATTTTGTCAAGTTTCAAAGAGCTACTACAATCCATGTTGGATTTAGAGTTCCAAATTCATCTATCTATATAGGAGAGAACAGAGAGAATCCTAAATATGAAAACTGCTACTGTAGACGAACGCTTCAACCTAGAAGAACAAAATTTGGTGAGCCAAGTGGGATTTGTGTACTGATCATTAGCAACAAGTATCATCAAGATTGGGTGAAAAAATATATGCTGGTATTTCGGAAACTCGTTATTTCTTAGAAGCGTGGCAACCCCTCTCAATGAAAATGGTTTTCCACAGTCTTTGCCTAGGGCTACTTGAAGAGGAAACAAACCACAGAGACAAAACTCAGAACTCCTTTATTTTGTCAAGTTTCAAAGAGCTACTACAAACCATGTTGGATTTAGAGTTCCAAATTCATCTATCTATATATGAGAGAACAGAGTGAAACCTAAATATAAAAACGACTACTGTAGATGAACGCTTCAATCTAGAAGAACAAAATTTGGTGAGCCTAGTGGGATCTGTGTACTGATCATTACCACCAAGTATCATCAAGATTGGGTGAAAAAATATTTGCTGGTATTTCGGAAACTCGTTATTTCTTAGAAGCTTGGCAACCCCTCTCAATGAGTGTGCTTTTCCTCAGTCTGTGCCTAGGGCTACTTAAAGAGGAAACAAACCACAGAGACAAAACTGAGAACTTTTTTATTTTGTCAAGTTTCAAAGAGCTACTAAAAACCATGTTGGATTTAGAGTTCCCAATTCATCTGTCTAAATAGGAGAGAACAGAGAGAAACCTAAATATAAAAACTGCTACTGTAGACGAATGCTTCAACCTAGAAGAACAAAATTTGGTGAGCAAAGTGGGATTTCTGTACTGATAATTACCACCGAGTATCATCAAGATTGGGTGAAAAAATATTTGCTGGTATTTCGGAAACTCGTTATTTCTTAGAAGCTTGGCAACCCATCTCAATGAAAGTGCTTCCACAGTCTGTGCCTTGGGCTACTTGAAGACGAAACAAACCATAGAGACAAAACTGAGAACTCCTTTATTTTGTCAAGTTTCAAAGAGCTACTACAATCCATATTGGAATTAGAGTTCCAAATTCATCTATCTATATAGGAGAGAACAGAGAGAAACCTAAATATAAAAACTGCTACTGTAGACGAACGCTTCAACCTAGAAGAACAAAATTTGGTGAGCAAAGTGGGATTTGTGTACTGATCCTTACCACCAAGTATCATCAAGATTGGGTGAAAAAATATTTGCTGGTATTTCGGAAATTCTTAATTTCTCAGAAGCTTGGCAACCCCTCTCAATGAAAGTGCTTTTCCACAGTCTGTGCCTAGGGCTACTTGAAGATGAATCAAAACATAGAGACAAAACTGAGAACTCCTTTATTTTGTCAAGTTTCAAAGAGCTACTACAAACCATGTTGAATTTAGAGTTCCAAATTCATCTATCTATATAGGAGAGAACACAGGGAAACCTAAATATAAAAACTGCTACTGTAGACGAACGCTTCAACCTAGAAGAACAGAATTTGGTGAGCCAAGTGGGATTTGTGTACTGATCATCAGCAACAAGTATCATCAAGATTGGGTGAAAAAATATTTGCTGGTATTTCGGAAACTCGTTATTTCTTAGAAGCTTGGCAACTCCTCTCAATGAAAGTGCTTTTCCACAGTCTGTGCCTAGGGCTACTTGAAGAGGAAACAAACCATAGAGACAAAACTGGGAACTCCTTTATTTTGAGAAGATTCAAAGAGCTACTACAAACCATGTTGGATTTAGAGTTCCAAATTCATCTATCTATATAGGAGAGAACAGAGGGAAACCTAAATATAAAAATTGCTAATGTAGACGAAAGCTTCAAACTAAAAGAACGAAATTTGGTGAGCCCAGTGGGATTTGTGTACTGATCATTAGCAACAAGTATCATCAAGATTGTGTGAAAAAATATTTGCTGGAATTTCGGAAACTCGTTATTTCTTAGAAGCTTGGCAACCCCTCTCAATGAAAGTGATTTTCCACAGTCTGTGCCTAGGGCTAAGAGAAGAGGAAACAATCCATAGAGACAAAACTGAGAATGCTTTTATTTTTCAAGTTTCAAACAGCTAGTACAAACCATGTTGGATTTAGAGTTCCAAATTCATCTATCTATATAGGAGAGAACAGAGGGAAACCTAAATATAAAAATTGCTAATGTAGACGAAAGCTTCAAACTAAAAGAACGAAATTTGGTGAGCAAAGTGGGATTAGTGTACTGATCATTACCACCTAGTATCATCAAGATTGGGTGAAAAAATATTTGCTGGTATTTCGGAAACTTGTTATTTCTTAGAAGCTTGGCAACCCATCTCAATGAAAGTGCTTCCACAGTCTGTGCCTTGGGCTACTTGAAGAGGAAACAAAGCATAGAGACAAAACTGAGTACTCCTTTATTTTGTCAAGTTTCAAAGAGCTACTACAATCCATGTTGGAATTAGAGTTCCAAATTCATCTATCTATATAGGAGAGAACAGAGAGAAACCTAAATATAAAAACTGCAACTGTAGACGAACGCTTCAACTTAGAAGAACAAAATTTGGTGAGCCAAGTGGGATTTGTGTACTGATCATTAGCAACAAGTATCATCAAGATTGGGTGAAAAAATATTTGCTGGTATTTCGGAAACTCGTTATTTCTTAGAAGATTGGCAACCCCTCTCAATGAAAGTGCTTTTCCACAGTCTGTGCCTAGGGCTACTTGAAGAGGAAACAAACCATAGAGACAAAACTGAGAACTCCTTTATTTTGTCAAGTTTCAAAGAGCTACTAAAATCCATGTTGGATTTAGAGTTCCATATTCATCTATCTATACAGGAGAGAACAGAGAGAAACCTAAATATAAAAACTGCTACTGTAGACG
This sequence comes from Callospermophilus lateralis, assembly GCF_048772815.1. Taxonomy (NCBI): domain Eukaryota; kingdom Metazoa; phylum Chordata; class Mammalia; order Rodentia; family Sciuridae; genus Callospermophilus; species Callospermophilus lateralis. The sequence goes on from NW_027510672.1 coordinate 12,081, forward strand.
AACGCTTCAACCTAGAAGAACAAAATTTGGTGAGCCAAGTGGGATTTGTGTACTGATCCTTACTACCAAGTATCATCAAGATTGGGTGAAAAAATATTTGCTGGTATTTCGGAAATTCGTAATTTCTCAGAAGCTTGGCAACCCCTCTCAATGAAAGTGCTTTTCCACAGTCTGTGCCTAGGGCTACTTGAAGAGGAATCAAACCATAGAGACAAAACTGAGAACTCCTTTATTTTTTCAAGTTTCAAAGAGCTACTACAACCCATGTTAGATTTAGAGTTCCAAATTCATCTATCTATATGGGAGAGAACAGAGAGAAACCTAAATATAAAAACAGCTACTGTAGACGAACGCTTCAACCTAGAAGAACAAAATTTGGTGAGCCTAGTGGGATTTCTGTACTGATCATTACCACCAAGTATCATCAAGATTGGGTGAAAAAATATTTGCTGGTATTTCGGAAACTCGTTATTTCTTAGAAGCTTGGCAACCCATCTCAATGAAAGTGCTTCCACAGTCTGTGCCTTGGGCTACTTGAAGACGAAACAAACCATAGAGACAAAACTGAGAACTCCTTTATTTTGTCAAGTTTCAAAGAGCTACTACAATCCATGTTGGAATTAGAGTTCCAAATTCATCTATCTATATAGGAGAGAACAGAGAGAAACCTAAATATAAAAACTGCTACTGTAGACGAACGCCTCAACTTAGAAGAACAAAATTTGGTGAGCCAAGTGGGATTTGTGTACTGATCATTAGCAACAAGTATCATGAAGATTCGGTGAAAAAATATTTGCTGGTATTTCGGAAACTCGTTATTTCTTAGAAGCTTGGCAACCCCTCTCAATGAAAGTGCTTTTCCACAGTCTGTGCCTAGGGCTTATTGAAAAAGAAACAAACCATAGAAACAAAACTGAGAACTCCTTTATTTTGTCAAGTTTCGAAGAGCTACTACAAACCATGTTGGATTTAGAGTTCCAAATTCATCTATCTGTAAAGGAGAGAACAGAGGGAAACCTAAATATAAAAACTGCGACTGTAGACGAACGCTTCAACGTAGAAGAACAAAATTTGGTGAGCCAAGTGGGATTTGTGTACTGATCATTACCACCAAGTATCATCAAGATTGGGTGAAAAAGTATTTGCTGGTATTTCGGAAACTCGTTATTTCTTAGAAGCTTGGCAACCCCTTTCAATGAAAGTGCTTTTCCACAGTGTTTGCCTAGGGCTACTTGAAGAGGAAACAATCCATAGGGAAAAAACTGAGAACTCCTTTATTTTGTCAAGTTTCAAAGAGCTACTACAAACCATGTTGGATTTAGAGTTCCAAATTCATCTATCTATACAGGAGAGAACAGAGGGAAACCTAAATATAAAAACTGCTATTGTAGACGAACGTTTCAACCTAGAAGAACAAAATTTGTTGAGCCAAGTGGGATTTCTGTACTGATCATTGCCACCAAGTATCATCAAGATTGGGTGAAAAAATATTTGCTGTTGTTTCGGGAACTTGTAATTTCTTAGAAGCTTGGCAACCACTCTCAATGAAAGTGCTTTTCCACAGTCTGTGCCTAGGGCTACTTGAAGAGGAAACAAACCATAGAGACAAAACTGAGAACTCCTTTATTTTGTCAAGTTTCAAAGAGCTACTACTATCCATGTTGGATTTAGAGTTCCAAATTCATCTATCTATATAGGCGAGAACAGAGAGAAACCTAAATATATAAACTGCTACTGTAAACGAACGCTTCAACCTAGAAGAACAAAATTTGGTGAGCCAAGTGGGATTTGTGTACTGATCATTACCACCTAGTATCATCAAGATTTTGAGAAAAAATATTTGCTGGTGTTTCGGAAACTTGTAATTTCTTAGAAATTGGCAACCACGCTCCGTGAAAGTCCTTTTCCACAGTCTGTGCCTAGGGCTACTTGAAGAGGAAACAAACCATAGAGACAAAACTGAGAAAACCTTTATTTTGTCAAGTTCCAAAGAGCTACTACAAACCATGTTGGATTTAGTGTTCCAAATTCATCTATCTATATATGAGAGAACAGAGTGAAACCTATATATAAATACTCCTACTGTAGACGAACGCTTCAACCTTGAAGAACAAAATTTAGTGAGCCAAGTGGGATTTGTGTACTGATCATTACCACCAAGTATCATCAAGATTGGGTGAAAAAATATTTGCTGGTATTTTGGAAACTCGTTATTTCTTAGAAGCTTCGCAACCCCACTAAATGAAAGTGCTTTTCCACATTCTGTGCCTTGGACTACTTGAAGAGGAAACAAACCATAGAGAGAAAACTGAGAACTTCTTTATTTTGTCAAGTTTCAAAGAGCTAGTACTATCCATGTTGGATTTAGAGTTCTAAATTCATCTATCTATATAGGAGAGAACAGAGAGAAACCTAAATATAAAAACTGCTACTGTAAACGAACGCTTCAACCTAGAAGAACAAAATTTGGTGAGCCAAGTGGGATTTGTGTACTGATCATTACCACCTAGTATCATCAAGATTGGGTGAAAAAATATTTGCTGGTGTTTCGGAAACTTGTAATTTCTTAGAAATTGGCAACCACGCTCAGTGAAAGTGCTTTTCCACAGTCTGTGCCTAGGGCTACTTGAAGAGGAAACAAACCATAGAGACAAAATTGAGAAAACCTTTATTTTGTCAAGTTCCAAAGAGCTACTACAAACCATGTTGGATTTAGTGTTCCAAATTCATCTATCTATATAAGAGAGAACAGAGTGAAACCTAAATATAAAAACTGCTACTGTAGACGAACGCTTCAACCTAGAAGAACAAAATTTGGTGAGCCAAGTGGGATTTGTGTACTGATCATTACCACCAAGTGTCATCAAGATTGGGTGAAAATATATTTGCTGGTACTTCAGAAACTTGTTATTTCATAGAAGCTTGGCAACCCCTCTAAATGAAAGTGCTTTTCCACATTCTGTTCCTAGGGCTACTTGAAGAGGAAACAAACCATAGAGAGAAAACTGAGAACTCCTTTATTTTGTCAAGTTTCAAAGAGCTACTATAAACCCTGTTGGATTTAGAGTTCCTAATTCATCTATCTATACAGGAGAGAACAGAGGGAAACCTAAATATAAAAACCACTACTGTAGACGAAAGCTTCAACTAGAAGAACAAAATTTGGTGAGCCAAGTGGGATTTGTGTACTGATCATTAGCAACAAGTATCATCAATATTGGGTGAAAAAATATTTGCTGGTATTTCGGAAACTCGTTATTTCTTAGAAGATTGGCAACCCCTCTCAATGAAAGTGCTTTTCCACAGTCTGTGCCTAGGGCTACTTGAAGAGGAAACAAACCATAGAGACAAAACTGGGAACTCCTTTTTTTGAGAAGGTTCAAAGAGCTACTACAAACCATGTTGGATTTAGAGTTCCAAATTCATCTATCTATATAAGAGAGAACAGAGGGAAACCTAAATATAAAAATTGCTAATGTAGACGAAAGCTTCAAACTAAAAGAACGAAATTTGGTGAGCCCAGTGGGATTTGTGTACTGATCATTAGCAACAAGTATCATCAAGATTGTGTGAAAAAATATTTGCTGGTATTTCCGAAACTCGTTATTTCTTAGAAGCTTGGCAACCCCTCTCAATGAAAGTGATTTTCCACAGTCTGTGCCTAGGGCTAAGAGAAGAGGAAACAATCCATAGAGACAAAACTGAGAATGCTTTTATTTTTCAAGTTTCAAACAGCTAGTACAAACCATGTTGGATTTAGAGTTCCAAATTCATCTATCTATACAGGAGAGAACAGAGGGAAATCTAAATATAAAAACTGCTACTGTAGACGAACGCTTCAACCTTGAAGAACAAAATTTGGTGAGCCAAGTGGGATTGGTGTACTGATCATTACCACAAAGTATCATCAAGACTGGGTGAAAAAATATTTGCTGGTATTTTGGAAACTCGTTATTTCTTAGAAGCTTGGCAACCCATCTCAATGAAAGTGTTTCCACAGTCTGTGCCTTGGGCTACTTGAAGACGATACAAACCATAGAGACCAAACTGAGAACTCCTTTATTTTGTCAAGTTTCAAAGAGCTACTACAATCCATGTTGGAATTAGAGTTCCAAATTCATCTATCTATATATGAGAGAACAGAGTGAAACCTAAATATAAAAACGACTACTGTAGATGAACGCTTCAATCTAGAAGAACAAAATTTGGTGAGCCTAGTGGGATCTGTGTACTGATCATTACCACCAAGTATCATCAAGATTGGGTGAAAAAATATTTGCTGGTATTTCGGAAACTCGTTATTTCTTAGAAGCTTGGCAACCCCTCTCAATGAAAGTGCTTTTCCACAGTCTGTGCCTAGGGCTTATTGAAAAAGAAACAAACCATAGAAACAAAACTGAGAACTCCTTTATTTTGTCAAGTTTCGAAGAGCTACTACAAACCATGTTGGATTTAGAGTTCCAAATTCATCTATCTGTAAAGGAGAGAACAGAGGGAAACCTAAATATAAAAACTGCGACTGTAGACGAACGCTTCAACGTAGAAGAACAAAATTTGGTGAGCCAAGTGGGATTTGTGTACTGATCATTACCACCAAGTATCATCAAGATTGGGTGAAAAAGTATTTGCTGGTATTTCGGAAACTCGTTATTTCTTAGAAGCTTGGCAACCCCTCTCAATGAAAGTGCTTTTCCACAGTGTTTGCCTAGGGCTACTTGAAGAGGAAACAATCCATAGGGAAAAAACTGAGAACTCCTTTATTTTGTCAAGTTTCAAAGAGCTACTACAAACCATGTTGGATTTAGAGTTCCAAATTCATCTATCTATACAGGAGAGAACAGAGGGAAACCTAAATATAAAAACTGCTATTGTAGACGAACGTTTCAACCTAGAAGAACAAAATTTGTTGAGCCAAGTGGGATTTCTGTACTGATCATTGCCACCAAGTATCATCAAGATTGGGTGAAAAAATATTTGCTGTTGTTTCGGGAACTTGTAATTTCTTAGAAGCTTGGCAACCACTCTCAATGAAAGTGCTTTTCCACAGTCTGTGCCTAGGGCTACTTGAAGAGGAAACAAACCATAGAGACAAAACTGAGAACTCCTTTATTTTGTCAAGTTTCAAAGAGCTACTACTATCCATGTTGGATTTAGAGTTATAAATTCATCTATCTATATAGGCGAGAACAGAGAGAAACCTAAATATATAAACTGCTACTGTAAACGAACGCTTCAACCTAGAAGAACAAAATTTGGTGAGCCAAGTGGGATTTGTGTACTGATCATTACCACCTAGTATCATCAAGATTTTGAGAAAAAATATTTGCTGGTGTTTCGGAAACGTGTAATTTCTTAGAAATTGGCAACCACGCTCCGTGAAAGTCCTTTTCCACAGTCTGTGCCTAGGGCTACTTGAAGAGGAAACAAACCATAGAGACAAAACTGAGAAAACCTTTATTTTGTCAAGTTCCAAAGAGCTACTACAAACCATGTTGGATTTAGTGTTCCAAATTCATCTATCTATATATGAGAGAACAGAGTGAAACCTATATATAAAAACTCCTACTGTAGACGAACGCTTCAACCTTGAAGAACAAAATTTGGTGAGCCAAGTGGGATTTGTGTACTGATCATTACCACCAAGTATCATCAAGATTGGGTGAAAAAATATTTGCTGGTATTTTGGAAACTCGTTATTTCTTAGAAGCTTGGCAACCCCACTAAATGAAAGTGCTTTTCCACATTCTGTGCCTTGGGCTACTTGAAGAGGAAACAAACCATAGAGAGAAAACTGAGAACTTCTTTATTTTGTCAAGTTTCAAAGAGCTACTACTATCCATGTTGGATTTAGAGTTCTAAATTCATCTATCTATATAGGAGAGAACAGAGAGAAACCTAAATATAAAAACTGCTACTGTAAACGAACGCTTCAACCTAGAAGAACAAAATTTGGTGAGCCAAGTGGGATTTGTGTACTGATCATTACCACCTAGTATCATCAAGATTGGGTGAAAAAATATTTGCTGGTGTTTCGGAAACTTGTAATTTCTTAGAAATTGGCAACCACGCTCAGTGAAAGTGCTTTTCCACAGTCTGTGCCTAGGGCTACTTGAAGAGGAAACAAACCATAGAGACAAAATTGAGAAAACCTTTATTTTGTCAAGTTCCAAAGAGCTACTACAAACAATGTTGGATTTAGTGTTCCAAATTCATCTATCTATATAAGAGAGAACAGAGTGAAACCTAAATATAAAAACTGCTACTGTAGACGAACGCTTCAACCTAGAAGAACAAAATTTGGTGAGCCAAGTGGGATTTCTGTACTGATCATTACCACCAAGTGTCATCAAGATTGGGTGAAAATATATTTGCTGGTACTTCAGAAACTTGTTATTTCATAGAAGCTTGGCAACCCCTCTAAATGAAAGTGCTTTTCCACATTCTGTTCCTAGGGCTACTTGAAGAGGAAACAAACCATAGAGAGAAAACTGAGAACTCCTTTATTTTGTCAAGTTTCAAAGAGCTACTATAAACCCTGTTGGATTTAGAGTTCCTAATTCATCTATCTATACAGGAGAGAACAGAGGGAAACCTAAATATAAAAACCACTACTGTAGACGAAAGCTTCAACTAGAAGAACAAAATTTGGTGAGCCAAGTGGGATTTGTGTACTGATCATTAGCAACAAGTATCATCAATATTGGGTGAAAAAATATTTGCTGGTATTTCGGAAACTCGTTATTTCTTAGAAGATTGGCAACTCCTCTCAATGAAAGTGCTTTTCCACAGTCTGTGCCTAGGGCTACTTGAAGAGGAAACAAACCATAGAGACAAAACTGGGAACTCCTTTATTTTGAGAATGTTCAAAGAGCTACTACAAACCATGTTGGATTTAGAGTTCCAAATTCATCTATCTATATAGGAGAGAACAGAGGGAAACCTAAATATAAAAATTGCTAATGTAGACGAAAGCTTCAAACTAAAAGAACGAAATTTGGTGAGCCCAGTGGGATTTGTGTACTGATCATTAGCAACAAGTATCATCAAGATTGTGTGAAAAAATATTTGCTGGTATTTCCGAAACTCGTTATTTCTTAGAAGCTTGGCAACCCCTCTCAATGAAAGTGATTTTCCACTGTCTGTGCCTAGGGCTAAGAGAAGAGGAAACAATCCATAGAGACAAAACTGAGAATGCTTTTATTTTTCAAGTTTCAAACAGCTAGTACAAACCATGTTGGATTTAGAGTTCCAAATTCATCTATCTATACAGGAGAGAACAGAGGGAAATCTAAATATAAAAACTGCTACTGTAGACGAACGCTTCAACCTTGAAGAACAAAATTTGGTGAGCCAAGTGGGATTGGTGTACTGATCATTACCACAAAGTATCATCAAGACTGGGTGAAAAAATATTTGCTGGTATTTTGGAAACTCGTTATTTCTTAGAAGCTTGGCAACCCATCTCAATGAAAGTGCTTCCACAGTCTGTGCCTTGGGCTACTTGAAGACGATACAAACCATAGAGACCAAACTGAGAACTCCTTTATTTTGTCAAGTTTCAAAGAGCTACTACAATCCATGTTGGAATTAGAGTTCCAAATTCATCTATCTATATAGGAGAGAACAGAGAGAAACCTAAATATAAAAACTGCTACTGTAGACGAACGCTTCAACTTAGAAGAACAAAATTTGGTGAGCCAAGTGGGATTTGTGTACTGATCATTAGCAACAAGTATCAGGAAGATTGGGTGAAAAAATATTTGCTGGTATTTCGGAAACTCGTTATTTCTTAGAAGCTTGGCAACCCCTCTCAATGAAAGTGCTTTTCCACAGTCTGTGCCTAGGGCTTATTGAAGAGGAAACAAACCATAGAAACAAAACTGAGAACTCCTTTATTTTGTCAAGTTTCGAAGAGCTACTACAAACCATGTTGGATTTAGAGTTCCAAATTCATCCATCTATATAGGAGAGAAGAGAGGGAAACCTAAATATAAAAACTGCTACTGTAGACGAAAGCTTCAAACTAGAAGAACAAAATTTGGTGAGCCAAGTGGGATTTGTGTACTGATCATTACCACCAATTATCATCAAGATTGGGTGAAAGAATATTTGCTGGTATTTCGGAAACTCGTTATTTCTTAGAAGCTTGGCAACCCCTCTCAATGAAAGTGCTTTTCCACCATCTGTGCCTAGGGCTACTTGAAAAGGAAAAAAACAAAAAAGACAAAACTGAGAACTCCTTTATTTTGTCAAGTTTCAAAGAGCTACTACAATCCATGTTGGATTTAGAGTTCCAAATTCATCTATCTATAGAGGAGAGAACAGAGGGAAACCTAAATATAAAAACTGCTACTGTTGACGAATGCTTCAACCTAGAAGAACAAAATTTGGTGAGCAAAGTGGGATTTTTGTACTGATCATTACCACCAAGTATCATCAAGATTGGGTGAAAAAATATTTGCTGGTATTTCGGAAACTCGTTATTTCTTAGAAGCTTGTCAACCCCTCTCAATGAAAGTACTTTTCCTCAGTCTGTGCCTAGGGCTACTTAAAGAGGAAACAAACCACAGAAACAAAACTGAGAACTTTTTTATTTTGTCAAGTTTCAAAGAGCTACTAAAAACCATGTTGGATTTAGAGTTAAAATTCATCTGTCTAAATAGGAGAGAACAGAGGGAAACCTAAATATAAAAACTGCTACTGTAGACGAACGCTTCAACGTAGAAGAACATAATTTGGTGAGCCAAGTGGGATTTGTGTACTGATCATTACCACCAAGTATCATCGAGATTGGGTGAAAAAATATTTGCTGGTATTTCGGAAACTCGTTATTTCTTAGAAGCGTGGCAACCCCTCTCAATGAAAGTGGTTTTCCACAGTCTGTGGCTAGGGCTACTGGAAGAGGAAACAAACCACAGAGATAAAACTCAGAACTCCTTTATTTTGTCAAGTTTCAAAGAGCTACTACAATCCATGTTGGATTTAGAGTTCCAAATTCATCTATCTATAGAGGAGAGAACAGAGGGAAACCTAAATATAAAAACTGCTACTGTAGACGAACGCTTCAACCTAGAAGAACAAAATTTGGTGAGCCAAGTGGGATTTGTGTACTGATCATTACCACAAAGTATCATCAAGATTGGGTGAAAAAATATTTGCTGGTATATCGTAAACTCGTTAATTCTTAGAAGCTTGGCAACCCCTCTCAATGAAAGTGCTTTTCCTCAGTCTGTGCCTAGGGCTACTTAAAGAGGAAACAAACCATAGAGACAGAACTCCTTTATTTTGTCAAGTTTCAAAGAGCTACTACAAACCATGTTGGATTTAGAGTTCCAAATTCATCTATCTATATAGGAGAGAACAGAGGGAAACCTAAATATAAAAACTGCTACTGTAGACGAACGCTTCAACCTAGAAGAACAGAATTTGGTGAGCCAAGTGGGATTTGTGTACTGATCTTCAGCAACAAGTATCATCAAGATTGGCTGAAAAAATATTTGCTGGTATTTCGGAAACTCGTAATTTCTTAGAAGCTTGGCAACCCCTCTCAATGAAAGTGCTTTTCCACAGTCTGTGCCTAGGGCTACTTGAAGAGGAAACAAATCATAGAGACAAAACTGAGAACTCCTTTATTTTGTCAAGTTTCAAAGTGCTACTAAAAACCATGTTGGATTTAGAGTTCCAAATGCATCTGTCTAAATAGGAGAGAACAGAGGGAAACCTAAATATAAAAACTGCTACTGTAGACGAATGCTTCAACCTAGAAGAACAAAATATGGTGAGCAAAGTGGGATTTGTGTACTGATCATTACCACCTAGTATCATCAAGATTGGGTGAAAAAATATTTGCTGGTATTTCGGAAACTCGTTATTTCTTAGAAGCTTGGCAACCCATCTCAATGAAAGTGCTTCCACAGTCTGTGCCTTCGGCTACTTGAAGACGAAACAAAGCATAGAGACAAAACTGAGAACTCCTTTATTTTGTCAAGTTTCAAAGAGCTACTACAATCCATGTTGGAATTAGAGTTCCAAATTCATCTATCTATATAGGAGAGAACAGAGAGAAACCTAAATATAAAAACTGCAACTGTAGACGAACGCTTCAACTTAGAAGAACAAAATTTGGTGAGCCAAGTGGGATTTGTGTACTGATCATTAGCAACAAGTATCATCAAGATTGGGTGAAAAAATATTTGCTGGTATTTCGGAAACTCGTTATTTCTTAGAAGATTGGCAACCCCTCTCAATGAAAGTGCTTTTCCACAGTCTGTGCCTAGGGCTACTTGAAGAGGAAACAAACCATAGAGACAAAACTGAGAACTCCTTTATTTTGTCAAGTTTCAAAGAGCTACTAAAATCCATGTTGGATATAGAGTTCCATATTCATCTATCTATACAGGAGAGAACAGAGAGAAACCTAAATATAAAAACTGCTACTGTAGACGAACGCTTCAACCTAGAAGAACAAAATTTATTGAGCAAAGTGGGATTTGTGTACTGATCCTTACCACCAAGTATCATCAAGATTGGGTGAAAAAATATTTGCTGGTATTTCGGAAATTCGTAATTTCTCAGAAGCTTGGCAACCCCTCTCAATGAAAGTGCTTTTCCACAGTCTGTGCCTAGGGCTACTTGAAGAGGAATCAAACCATAGAGACAAAACTGAGAACTCCTTTAATTTTTCAAGTTTCAAAGAGCTACTACAACCCATGTTGGATTTAGAGTTCCAAATTCATCTATCTATATGGGAGAGAACAGAGAGAAACCTAAATATAAAAACAGCTACTGTAGACGAACGCTTCAACCTAGAAGAACAAAATTTGCTGAGCCTAGTGGGATTTCTGTACTGATCATTTCCACCAAGTAACATCAAGATGGGTGAAAAAATATTTGCTGGTATTTCGGAAACTGGTTATTTCTTAGAAGCTTGGCAACCCATCTCAATGAAAGTGCTTCCACAGTCTGTGCCTTGGGCTACTTGAAGACGAAACAAACCATAGAGACAAAACTGAGAACTCCTTTATTTTGTCAAGTTTCAAAGAGCTACTACAATCCATGTTGGAATTAGAGTTCCAAATTCATCTATCTATATAGGAGAGAACAGAGAGAAACCTAAATATAAAAACTGCTACTTGTAGACGAACGCCTCAACTTAGAAGAACAAAATTTGGTGAGCCAAGTGGGATTTGTGTACTGATCATTAGCAAACAAGTATCATGAAGATTCGGTGAAAAAATATTTGCTGGTATTTCGGAAACTCGTTATTTCTTAGAAGCTTGGCAACCCCTCTCAATGAAAGTGCTTTTCCACAGTCTGTGCCTAGGGCTTATTGAAAAAGAAACAAACCATAGAAACAAAACTGAGAACTCTTTTATTTTGTCAAGTTTCGAAGAGCTACTACAAACCATGTTGGATTTAGAGTTCCAAATTCATCTATCTGTAAAGGAGAGAACAGAGGGAAACCTAAATATAAAAACTGCGACTGTAGACGAACGCTTCAACGTAGAAGAACAAAATTTGGTGAGCCAAGTGGGATTTGTGTACTGATCATTACCACCAAGTATCATCAAGATTGGGTGAAAAAGTATTTGCTGGTATTTCAGAAACTCGTTATTTCTTAGAAGCTTGGCAACCCCTCTCAATGAAAGTGCTTTTCGACAGTGTTTGCCTAGGGCTACTTGAAGAGGAAACAATCCATAGGGAAAAACTGAGAACTCCTTTATTTTGTCAAGTTTCAAAGAGCTACTACAAACCATGTTGGATTTAGAGTTCCAAATTCATCTATCTATACAGGAGAGAACAGAGGGAAACCTAAATATAAAAACTGCTATTGTAGACGAACGTTTCAACCTAGAAGAACAAAATTTGGTGAGCCAAGTGGGATTTCTGTACTGATCATTGCCACCAAGTATCATCAAGATTGGGTGAAAAAATATTTGCTGTTGTTTCGGAAACTTGTAATTTCTTAGAAGCTTGGCAACCACTCTCAATGAAAGTGCTTTTCCACAGTCTGTGCCTAGGGCTACTTGAAGAGGAAACAAACCATAGAGACAAAACTGAGAACTCCTTTATTTTGTCAAGTTTCAAAGAGCTACTACTATCCATGTTGGATTTAGAGTTCCAAATTCATCTATCTATATAGGCGAGAACAGAGAGAAACCTAAATATATAAACTGCTACTGTAAACGAACGCTTCAACCTAGAAGAACAAAATTTGGTGAGCCAAGTGGGATTTGTGTACTGATCATTACCACCTAGTTTCATCAAGATTTTCAGAAAAAATATTTGCTGGTGTTTCGGAAACTTGTAATTTTCTTAGAAATGGCAACCACGCTCCGTGAAAGTCCTTTTCCACAGTCTGTGCTAGGCTACTTGAAGAGGAAACAATCCATAGAGACAAAACTGAGAAAACCTTTATTTTGTCAAGTTCCAAAGAGCTACTACAAACCATGTTGGATTTAGTGTTCCAAATTCATCTATCTATATATGAGAGAACAGAGTGAAACCTAAATATAAAAACTCCTACTGTAGACGAACGCTTCACCTTGAAGAACAAAATTTGGTGAGCCAAGTGGGATTTGTGTACTGATCATTACCACCAAGTATCATCAAGATTGGGTGAAAAAATATTTGCTGGTATTTTGGAAACTCGTTATTTCTTAGAAGCTTGGCAACCCCACTAAATGAAAATGCTTTTCCACATTCTGTGCCTTGGGCTACTTGAAGAGGAAACAAACCATAGAGAGAAAACTGAGAACTTCTTTATTTTGTCAAGTTTCAAAGAGCTACTACTATCCATGTTGGATTTAGAGTTCTAAATTCATCTATCTATATAGGAGAGAACAGAGAGAAACCTAAATATAAAAACTGCTACTGTAAACGAACGCTTCAACCTAGAAGAACAAAATTTGGTGAGCCAAGTGGGATTTGTGTACTGATCATTACCACCTAGTATCATCAAGATTGGGTGATAAAATATTTGCTGGTGTTTCGGAAACTTGTAATTTCTTAGAAATTGGCAACCACGCTCAGTGAAAGTGCTTTTCCACAGTCTGTGCCTAGGGCTACTTGAAGAGGAAACAAACCATAGAGACAAAATTGAGAAAACCTTTATTTTGTCAAGTTCCAAAGAGCTACTACAAACCATGTTGGATTTAGTGTTCCAAATTCATCTATCTATATAAGAGAGAACAGAGTGAAACCTAAATATAAAAACTGCTACTGTAGACGAACGCTTCAACCTAGAAGAACAAAATTTGGTGAGCCAAGTGGGATTTGTGTACTGATCATTACCACCAAGTGTCATCAAGATTGGGTGAAAATATATTTGCTGGTACTTCAGAAACTTGTTATTTCATAGAAGCTTGGCAAACCCTCTAAATGAAAGTGCTTTTCCACATTCTGTTCCTAGGGCTACTTGAAGAGGAAACAAACCATAGAGAGAAAACTGAGAACTCCTTTATTTTGTCAAGTTTCAAAGAGCTACTATAAACCCTGTTGGATTTAGAGTTCCTAATTCATCTATCTATATATGAGAGAACAGAGTGAAAAGTAAATATAAAAACTGCTACTGTAGACGAACGCTTCAACCTAGAAGAACAAAATTTGGTGAGCCAAGTGGGATCTGTATACTGATCATTACCACCAAGTATCATCAAGATAGGTTGAAAAAATTTTTGCTGGTATTTCGGAAACTCGTTATTTCTTAGAAGCTTGGCAACCCCTCTCAATGAAAGTGCGTTTCCACAGTCTGTGCCTAGGGCTACTTGAAGATGAATCAAACCATAGAGAGAAAACTGAGAACTCCTTTATTTTTTCAAGTTTCAAAGAGCTACTACAACCCAATGTTGGATTTAGAGTTCCAAATTCATCTATCTATATGGGAGAGAACAGAGAGAAACCTAAATATAAAAACAGCTACTGTAGACGAACGCTTCAACCTAGAAGAACAAAATTTGGTGAGCCTAGTGGGATTTGTGTACTGATCATTACCACCAAGTATCATCAAGATTGGGTGAAAAAATATGGCTGGTATTTCGGAAACTTGTAATTTCTTAGAAGCCTGGCAACCCCTCTCAATGAAAGTGCTTTTCCAGAGTCTGTGCCTAGGGCTACAAGAAGAGGAAACAAACCATACAGACAAAACTGAGAACTCCTTTATTTTGTGAAGTTTCAAAGAGCTACTACAAACCATGTTGGATTTAGAGTTCCAAATTCATCTATCTATATAGGAGAGAACAGAGTGAAACCTAAATATAAAAACTGCTACTGTAGACGAACGCTTCAACCTAGAAGAACAAAATTTGGTGAGCCAAGTGGGATTTGTGTACTGATCATTACCACCAAGTATCATCAAGATTGGTTGAAAAAATATTTGCTGGTATTTCGGAAACTCGTAATTCCTTAGAAGCTTGGCAACCCCTCTCAATGAAAGTGCTTTTCTCAGTCTGTGCCTAGGGCTACTTGAAGAGGAAACAAACCATAGAGACAAAACAGAGAAGTCCTTTATTTTGTCACGTTTCAAAGAGCTACTACAAACCATGTTGGATTTAGAGTTCCAAATTCATCTATCTATATAAGAGAAAACAGAGGGAAACCTAAATATAAAAACTGCTACTGTAGACGAACGCTTCAACCTAGGAGAACAAAATTTGGTGAGCAAAGTGGGATTTGTGTACTGATCCTTACCACCAAGTATCATCAAGATTGGGTGAAAAAATATTTGCTGGTATTTCGGAAATTTGTAATTTCTCAGAAGCTTGGCAACCCCTCTCAATGAAAGTGCTTTTCCACAGTCTGTGCTTAGGGCTACTTGAAGATGAATCCAACCATAGAGACAAAACTGAGAACTCCTTCATTTTGTCAAATTTCAAAGAGCTACTACAAACCATGTTGGATTTAGAGTTCCAAATTCATCTATCTATATATGAGAGATCAGAGTGAAACCTAAATATAAAAACTGCTACTGTAGACGAACGCTTCAACCTAGAAGAACAAAATTTGGTGAGCCAAGTGGGATTTGTGTACTGATCATTACCACTAATTATCTCAAGATTGGGTGAAAAAATATTTGCTGGTATTTCGGAAACTCGTTATTTCTTAGAAGATTGGCAACCCCTCTCAATGAAAGTGCTTTTCCACAGTCTGTGCCTAGGGCTAATTGAAGAGGAAACAAACCATAGAGACAAAACTGAGAACTCCTTTATTTTGTCAAGTTTCAAAGAGCTACTAAAATCCATGTTGGATTTAGAGTTCCATATTCATCTATCTATACAGGAGAGAACAGAGAGAAACCTAAATATAAAAACTGCTACTGTAGACGAACGCTTCAACCTAGAAGAACAAAATTTGGTGAGCAAAGTGGGATTTGTGTACTGATCCTTACCACCAAGTATCATCAAGATTGGGTGAAAAAATATTTGCTCGTATTTCGGAAATTCGTAATTCTCAGAAGCTTGGCAACCCCTCTCAATGAAAGTGCTTTTCCACAGTCTGTGCCTAGGGCTACTTGAAGAGGAATCAAACCATAGAGACAAAACTGAGAACTCCTTTATTTTTTCAAGTTTCAAAGAGCTACTACAACCCATGTTGGATTTAGAGTTCCAAATTCATCTATCTATATGGGAGAGAACAGAGAGAAACCTAAATATAAAAACAGCTACTGTAGACGAACGCTTCAACCTAGAAGAACAAAATTTGGTGAGCCTAGTGGGATTTCTGTACTGATCATTTCCACCAAGTATCATCAAGATTGGGTGAAAAAATATTTGCTGGTATTTCGGAAACTGGTTATTTCTTAGAAGCTTGGCAACCCATCTCAATGAAAGTGCTTCCACAGTCTGTGCCTTGGGCTACTTGAAGACGAAACAAACCATAGAGACAAAACTGAGAACTCCTTTATTTTGTCAAGTTTCAAAGAGCTACTACAATCCATGTTGGAATTAGAGTTCCAAATTCATCTATCTATATAGGAGAGAACAGAGAGAAACCTAAATATAAAAACTGCTACTGTAGACGAACGCCTCAACTTAGAAGAACAAAATTTGGTGAGCCAAGTGGGATTTGTGTACTGATCATTAGCAACAAGTATCATGAAGATTCGGTGAAAAAATATTTGCTGGTATTTCGGAAACTCGTTATTTCTTAGAAGCTTGGCAACCCCTCTCAATGAAAGTGCTTTTCCACAGTCTGTGCCTAGGGCTTATTGAAAAAGAAACAAACCATAGAAACAAAACTGAGAACTCTTTTATTTTGTCAAGTTTCGAAGAGCTACTACAAACCATGTTGGATTTAGAGTTCCAAATTCATCTATCTGTAAAGGAGAGAACAGAGGGAAACCTAAATATAAAAACTGCGACTGTAGACGAACGCTTCAACGTAGAAGAACAAAATTTGGTGAGCCAAGTGGGATTTGTGTACTGATCATTACCACCAAGTATCATCAAGATTGGGTGAAAAAGTATTTGCTGGTATTTCGGAAACTCGTTATTTCTTAGAAGCTTGGCAACCCCTCTCAATGAAAGTGCTTTTCCACAGTGTTTGCCTAGGGCTACTTGAAGAGGAAACAATCCATAGGGAAAAAACTGAGAACTCCTTTATTTTGTCAAGTTTCAAAGAGCTACTACAAACCATGTTGGATTTAGAGTTCCAAATTCATCTATCTATACAGGAGAGAACAGAGGGAAACCTAAATATAAAAACTGCTATTGTAGACGAACGTTTCAACCTAGAAGAACAAAATTTGGTGAGCCAAGTGGGATTTCTGTACTGATCATTGCCACCAAGTATCATCAAGATTGGGTGAAAAAATATTTGCTGTTGTTTCGGAAACTTGTAATTTCTTAGAAGCTTGGCAACCACTCTCAATGAAAGTGCTTTTCCACAGTCTGTGCCTAGGGCTACTTGAAGAGGAAACAAACCATAGAGACAAAACTGAGAACTCCTTTATTTTTTCAAGTTTCAAAGAGCTACTACTATCCATGTTGGATTTAGAGTTCCAAATTCATCTATCTATATAGGCGAGAACAGAGAGAAACCTAAATATATAAACTGCTACTGTAAACGAACGCTTCAACCTAGAAGAACAAAATTTGGTGAGCCAAGTGGGATTTGTGTCCTGATCATTACCACCTAGTATCATCAAGATTTTCAGAAAAAATATTTGCTGGTGTTTCGGAAACTTGTAATTTCTTAGAAATTGGCAACCACGCTCCGTGAAAGTCCTTTTCCACAGTCTGTGCCTAGGGCTACTTGAAGAGGAAACAAACCATAGAGACAAAACTGAGAAAACCTTTATTTTGTCAAGTTCCAAAGAGCTACTACAAACCATGTTGGATTTAGTGTTCCAAATTCATCTATCTATATATGAGAGAACAGAGTGAAACCTAAATATAAAAACTCCTACTGTAGACGAACGCTTCAACCTTGAAGAACAAAATTTGGTGAGCCAAGTGGGATTTGTGTACTGATCATTACCACCAAGTATCATCAAGATTGGGTGAAAAAATATTTGCTGGTATTTTTGGAAACTCGTTATTTCTTAGAAGCTTGGCAACCCACTAAATGAAAATGCTTTTCCACATTCTGTGCCTTGGGCTACTTGAAGAGGAAACAAACCATAGAGAGAAAACTGAGAACTTCTTTATTTTGTCAAGTTTCAAAGAGCTACTACTATCCATGTTGGATTTAGAGTTCTAAATTCATCTATCTATATAGGAGAGAACAGAGAGAAACCTAAATATAAAAACTGCTACTGTAAACGAACGCTTCAACCTAGAAGAACAAAATTTGGTGAGCCAAGTGGGATTTGTGTACTGATCATTACCACCTAGTATCATCAAGATTTTGTGAAAAAATATTTGCTGGTGTTTCGGAAACTTGTAATTTCTTAGAAATTGGCAACCACGCTCAGTGAAAGTGCTTTTCCACAGTCTGTGCCTAGGGCTACTTGAAGAGGAAACAAACCATAGAGACAAAATTGAGAAAACCTTTATTTTGTCAAGTTCCAAAGAGCTACTACAAACCATGTTGGATTTAGTGTTCCAAATTCATCTATCTATATAAGAGAGAACAGAGTGAAACCTAAATATAAAAACTGCTACTGTAGACGAACGCTTCAACCTAGAAGAACAAAATTTGGTGAGCCAAGTGGGATTTGTGTACTGATCATTACCACCAAGTGTCATCAAGATTGGGTGAAAATATATTTGCTGGTACTTCAGAAACTTGTTATTTCATAGAAGCTTGCAACCCCTCTAAATGAAAGTGCTTTTCCACATTCTGTTCCTAGGGCTACTTGAAGAGGAAACAAACCATAGAGAGAAAACTGAGAACTCCTTTATTTTGTCCAAGTTTCAAAGAGCTACTATAAACCCTGTTGGATTTAGAGTTCCTAATTCATCTATCTATATATGAGAGAACAGAGTGAAACCTAAATATAAAAACTGCTACTGTAGACGAACGCTTCAACCTAGAAGAACAAAATTTGGTGAGCCAAGTGGGATCTGTATACTGATCATTACCACCAAGTATCATCAAGATAGGTTGAAAAAATTTTGCTGGTATTTCGGAAACTCGTTATTTCTTAGAAGCTTGGCAACCCCTCTCAATGAAAGTGCTTTTCCACAGTCTGTGCCTAGGGCTACTTGAAGATGAATCAAACCATAGAGAGAAAAATGAGAACTCCTTTATTTTTTCAAGTTTCAAAGAGCTACTACAACCCATGTTGGATTTAGAGTTCCAAATTCATCTATCTATATGGGAGAGAACAGAGTGAAACCTAAATATAAAACTGCTACTGTAGCCGAACGCTTCAACCTAGAAGAACAAAATTTGGTGAGCCAAGTGGGATTTGTGTAGTACTGATCATTACCACTAATTATCTCAAGATTGGGTGAAAAAATATTTGCTGGTATTTCGGAAACTCGTTATTTCTTAGAAGATTGGCAACCCCTCTCAATGAAAGTGCTTTTCCACAGTCTGTGCCTAGGGCTAATTGAAGAGGAAACAAACCATAGAGACAAAACTGAGAACTCCTTTATTTTGTCAAGTTTCAAAGAGCTACTAAAATCCATGTTGGATTTAGAGTTCCATATTCATCTATCTATACAGGAGAGAACAGAGAGAAACCTAAATATAAAAACTGCTACTGTAGACGAACGCTTCAACCTAGAAGAACAAAATTTGGTGAGCAAAGTGGGATTTGTGTACTGATCCTTACCACCAAGTATCATCAAGATTGGGTGAAAAAATATTTGCTCGTATTTCGGAAATTCGTAATTTCTCAGAAGCTTGGCAACCCCTCTCAATGAAAGTGCTTTTCCACAGTCTGTGCCTAGGGCTACTTGAAGAGGAATCAAACCATAGAGACAAAACTGAGAACTCCTTTATTTTTTCAAGTTTCAAAGAGCTACTACAACCCATGTTGGATTTAGAGTTCCAAATTCATCTATCTATATGGGAGAGAACAGAGAGAAACCTAAATATAAAAACAGCTACTGTAGACGAACGCTTCAACCTAGAAGAACAAAATTTGGTGAGCCTAGTGGGATTTCTGTACTGATCATTTCCACCAAGTATCATCAAGATTGGGTGAAAAAATATTTGCTGGTATTTCGGAAACTGGTTATTTCTTAGAAGCTTGGCAACCCATCTCAATGAAAGTGCTTCCACAGT
>NW_027510673.1:0-31745 GCF_048772815.1 Callospermophilus lateralis
AAAGTGCTTTTCCACACTCTCTGCTTAGGGATACATGAAGAGGAAACAAATCTTAGAGACAAAGCTGAGAATTCCATTTTTTTGTCAAGTTTCAAAGGGCTACTACAAACCATGTTGGACTTAGAGTTCCAAATTCATCTATCTATATAGGAGAGAACAGAGGGACACCTAAAAATATAAACTGCTACTATAAACGAAAGCTTCAACCTAGAAGAAACAAATTTGGTGAGTCAAGTGGAATTTGTGTACTGATCATTACCACCGGTATCATCAAGATTGGGTGAAAAAATATTTGCTGGTATTTTGGAAACTCGTTATTTCTTAGAATCTTAAAAACAACTCTCAATGAAAGTGCTTTTCCACAGTCTGTGCCTAGGGCTACTTGAAGAGGAAACAAACCATAGAGACAAAACTGATATTTCCTTTATTTTGTCACCTTTCAGAGAGCTACTACAAACCATGTTGGATTTAGTGTTTTAAATTCATCTATCTATCTTGGAGAGAACAGAGTGAAACCTAAAATAAAAACAGCTACTGTAAACGAACGCTTCAACCTAGAAGAACAAAATTTGTTGAGCCAAGTGGGATTTGTGTACTTATCATTACCACCAAGTATCATCAAGATTGGGTGAAAAAATATTTGCTGGTATTTCAAAACTCGTAATTTCTTGGAAGCTTGGAAACCCCTTTCAACGAAAGTGCTTTTCCACAGTCTCTGCTTAGGGCTACTTGAAGAGGAAACAAACCATAGAGACAAAACTGAGAACTCCTTTATTTTGTCAAGTTTCAAAGAGCTACTACAAACCCATGTTGGATTTAGAGTTCCAAATTCATCTATCTATATAGGAGAGAACAGAGGGAAACCTAAAAATAAAAAATGCACTTGTAAACGAACGCTTCAACCTAGAAGAGCAAAATTTGGTGAGCCAAGTGGGATTTGTGTATTTGTAATTGCCACCAAGTATCATCAAGATTGGGTGAAAAAATATTTGCTGGTATTTCGGCAACCCGTAATTTTTTGGGAGCTTGGCAAACGCTTCAATGCAAGTGCTTTTCCAGAGTTTCTGATTAGGGCTACTTGAAGAAGAAACAAATCATAGAGACAAAACTGAGAACTCCTTTATTTTGTCAAGTTTCAAAGAGCTACTACAAACCATGTTGGATTTAGAGTTCCAAATTCATCTATCTATATAGGAGCGAACAGAGGGAAACCTAAAAATAAAAACTGCTACTGGAAACGAACGCTTCAACCTAGAAGAACAAAATTTGGTGAGCCAAGTGTGATTTGTGTACTGATCATTACCACCAAGTATCATCAATTGGGTGAAAAAATATTTGCTGGTATTTCGGAAGCTCGTTATTTCTTAGTAGCTTGGCAAACCCTCTCAATGAAAGTGCTTTTCCACAGTCTGTGCCTAGGGCTACTTGAAGAGGAAACAACCCATAGAGACAAAACTGAGAACTCCTTTATTTTGTCACGTTTCAAAGAGTTACTAGAAACCATGTAGGATTTAGAGTTTCAAATTCATGGATCTATATAGGAGAGAACAGAGGGAAACCTAAATATAAAACTGCTACTGTAGACGAACGCTTCAACCTAGAAGAACAAAATTTGGTGAGCCAAGTGGGATTTGTGTACTGATTATTACCACCAAGTATCATCAATTGGGTGAAAAAATATTTGCTGGTATTTCGGAAGCTCGTTATTTCTTAGAAGCTTGGCAACCCCTCTCAATGAAAGTGCTTTTCCACATTCAGTGCCTCCGGCTATTGAAGAGGAAACAAACCATAGAGACAAACTGAGAACTCCTTTAGTTTGTCAAGTTTCAAAGAGATTCTACAAAACTTGTTGGATTTAGAGTTCCAAATTCATCTATCTACATAGGAGAGAACAGAGGGAAACCTAAAAATATAAAGTGCTACTGTAAAAGAACGCTTCAAAATAGAAGATCAAAATTTGGTGAGTCAAGTGGGATTTGTGTACGGATCATTACTACCAAGTATCGTCAAGATTGGGTGGAAAAATATTTGCTGGTATTTCGGAAACTCGTTATTTCTTGGAAGCTTCGCAACCCCTTTAAACGAAAGTGCTTTTCCACAGTCTCTGCTTAGGGCTACTTGAAGAGGAAACAAACCATAGAGACAAAACTGAGAACTGCTTTATTTTGTCAAGTTTCAAAGAGCTACTACAAACCATGTTGGATTTAGTGTTCCAAATTTATCTAATTATATAGGAGAGAACAGACGGAAACCTAAATATAAAAACTGCTTTTGTAGACGAACGCTTCAACGTAGAAGAAAAAAATTTTGTGAGCCAAGTGGGATTTGTGTCCTGATCATTACCACCAAGTAACATCAAGATTGGGTGAAAAAATATTTGCTGGTATTTCGGAAAATCGCAATTTCTTGAAGCATGGCAACCCCTTTCAATGAAAGTGCTTTTCCACACTCTCTGCTTAGGGATACATGAAGAGTAAACAAATCTTAGAGACAAAGCTGAGAATTCCTTTTTTTTGTCAAGTTTCAAAGGGCTACTACAAACCATGTTGGATTTAGAGTTCCAAATTCATCTATCTATATAGGAGAGAACAGAAGAAAACCTAAAAATAAAAACTGCTACTGTACACGAATGCTTAAACCTAGAAGAACAAAATTTGGTGAGTCATGTGGGATTTGTGTACCGATCATTACCACCACGTATCATCTCGATGGGGTGATAAAATATGTGCTGGTATTTCGGAAACTCGTTATTTCTTAGAAGTTGGCAACCCCTCTCAATGAAAGTGCTTTTCCACTGTCTCTGCTTAGGGTTATTTGAAGAGGAAACAAATTATAGAGAAAAACCTGAGAACTCCTTTATTTTGTCAAGTTTCAAATAGCTACTACAAACCATGTTGGATTTAGAGTTCCAAATTCATCTATCTATATAGGAGAGAACAGAAGAAAACCTAAAAATAAAAACTGCTACTGTACACGAAGGCTTAAACCTAGAAGAACAAAATTTGGCGAGCCATGTGGGATTTGTGTACCGATAATTACCACCACGTATCATCAAGATTGGGTCAAAAAATATTTGCTGGTATTTCGGAAACTCGCAATTTCTTGGAAGCTTGGCAACCCCTTTCAATGAAAGTGCTTTTCCACACTCTCTGCTTAGGGATACATGAAGAGGAAACAAATCTTAGAGACAAAGCTGAGAATTCCATTTTTTTGTCATGTTTCAAAGGGCTACTACAAACCATGTTGGACTTAGAGTTCCAAATTCATCTATCTATATAGGAGAGAACAGAGGGACACCTAAAAATATAAACTGCTACTATAAACGAAAGCTTCAACCTAGAAGAAACAAGTTTGGTGAGTCAAGTGGAATTTGTGTACTGATCATTACCACCGGTATCATCAAGATTGGGTGAAAAAATATTTGCTGGTATTTTGGAAACTCGTTATTTCTTAGAATCTTAAAAACAACTCTCAATGAAAGTGCTTTTCCACAGTCTGTGCCTAGGGCTACTTGAAGAGGAAACAAACCATAGAGACAAAACTGATATTTCCTTTATTTTGTCACCTTTCAGAGAGCTACTACAAACCATGTTGGATTTAGTGTTTTAAATTCATCTATCTATCTTGGAGAGAACAGAGTGAAACCTAAAATAAAAACAGCTACTGTAAACGAACGCTTCAACCTAGAAGAACAAAATTTGTTGAGCCAAGTGGGATTTGTGTACTTATCATTACCACCAAGTATCATCAAGATTGGGTGAAAAAATATTTGCTGGTATTTCAAAACTCGTAATTTCTTGGAAGCTTGGAAACCCCTTTCAACGAAAGTGCTTTTCCACAGTCTCTGCTTAGGGCTACTTGAAGAGGAAACAAACCATAGAGACAAAACTGAGAACTCCTTTATTTTGTCAAGTTTCAAAGAGCTACTACAAACCATGTTGGATTTAGAGTTCCAAATTCATCTATCTATATAGGAGAGAACAGAGGGAAACCTAAAAATAAAAAATGCACTTGTAAACGAACGCTTCAACCTAGAAGAGCAAAATTTGGTGAGCCAAGTGGGATTTGTGTATTTGTAATTGCCACCAAGTATCATCAAGATTGGGTGAAAAAATATTTGCTGGTATTTCGGCAACCCGTAATTTTTTGGGAGCTTGGCAAACGCTTTCAATGAAAGTGCTTTTCCAGAGTTTCTGATTAGGGCTACTTGAAGAAGAAACAAATCATAGAGACAAAACTGAGAACTCCTTTATTTTGTCAAGTTTCAAAGAGCTACTACAAACCATGTTGGATTTAGAGTTCCAAATTCATCTATCTATATAGGAGCGAACAGAGGGAAACCTAAAATAAAAACTGCTACTGGAAACGAACGCTTCAACCTAGAAGAACAAAATTTGGTGAGCCAAGTGTGATTTGTGTACTGATCATTACCACCAAGTATCATAAAGATTGGGTGAAAAAATATTTGCTGGTATTTCGGAAACTCGTTATTTCTTAGAAGCTTGGCAACCCCTTTCAATGAAAGTGCTGTTCTACAGTTTGTGCCTAGGGCTACTTGGAGAGGAAACAAACCATAGAGACAAAACTGAGAACTCCTTTATTTTGTCAAGTTTCAAAGAGTTACTACAAACCATGTTGGATTTAGAGTTCCAAATTCATCTACCTATATAGGAGCGAACAGAGGGAAACCTAAAAATAAAAACTGCTACTGGAAACGAACGCTTCAATCTAGAAGAACAAGATTTGGTGAGCCAAGTGGGATTTGTGTACTGATCATTACCAAAAAGCATCATCAAGATTGGGTGAAAAAATATTTGCTGCTATTTCGGAGACTCTTTATTTCTTAGAAGCTTGGCAACCCCTCTCAATGAAAGTGCTTTTCCACAGTCTTTGCCTAGGGCTACTTGAAGAGGAAACAAACCATAGAGACAAAACTGAGAACTCCTTTATTTTGTCAAGTTTCAAAGAGCTACTACAAACCATGTTGGATTTAGAGTTCCAAATTCATCTATCTATATAGGAGAGAAAAGAGAGAAACCTAAATATAAAAACTGCTACTGTAGACGAACGCTTCCACCTAGAAGAACAAAATTTGGTGAGCCAAGTGGGATTTGTATCCTGATCATTACCACCAAGTATCATCAACATTGGGTGAAAAAATATGTGCTGGGTATGTCGGAAACTCGTTGTTTCTTAGAAGCCTGGCAACCCCTCTCAATGAAATTGCTTTTCCACAGTCTGTGCCTAGGGCTACTTGAAGAGGAAACAAACCATAGAGACAAAACTGAGAACTCCTTTATTTTGTCAAGTTTCAAAGAGCTACTACAAACCATGTTGCATTTAGAGTTCCAAATTCATCTATCTATATAGGAGAGAACAGAGGGAAACCTAAAAATATAAACTGCTACTGTAAACGAACGCTTCAACCTGGAAGAACAAAATTTGGTGAGCCAAGTGGGATTTGTGTACTTGTCATTACCACCGAGTATCATCAAGATTGGGTAAAAAAATATTTGCAGGTATTTCGGCAACCCGTAATTTCTTGGGAGCTTGGCAAACCCTTTCAATGAAAGTGCTTTTCCACAGTCTCTGCTTAGGGCTACCTGAAGAGGAAACAAATCATAGAGACAAAACTGAGAACTCCTTTATTTTGTCAAGTTTCAAAGAGCTACTACAAACCATGTTGGATTTAGAGTTCCAAATTCATCTATCTATATAGGAGAGAACAGAGGGAAACCTAAAAATATAAACTGCTACTGTAAACGAACGCTTCAACCTAGAAGAACCAAATTTGGTGAGCCAAGTGGGATTTGTGTATTTGTCCTTACCACCAAGTATCATCAAGTTTGGGTGAAAAAATATTTGCTGGTATTTCGGAAACTCGTTATTTCTTAGAAGCTTGGCAACCACTCTCAATGAATGTGCTTTAACCAAGTCTGTGCCTAGGGCTATTGAAGAGGAAACATACCATAGAGACAAAACTGAGAACTTTTTTATTATGTCAAGTTTCAAAGAGCTACTACAAACCATGTTGGATTTAGAGTTCCAAATTCATCTATCTATATAAGAGAGAACAGAGGGAAACCTAAAAATAAAAACTGCTACTGTAAACGAACGCTTCAACCTAGAAGAGCAAAATTTGGTGAGCCAAATGGGATTTGTGTACTTGTCATTACTACCAAGTATCATCAAGATAGGGTGAAAAAATATTTGCTGGTATTTCGGAAAACCGTAATTTTTTGGGAGCTTGGCAAACCCTTTCAATGAAAGTGCTTTTCCACAGTCTCTGCTTAGGGCTACTTGAAGAGGAAACAAATTATAGAGACAAAACTGAGAACTCCTTTATCTTGTCATGTTTCAAAGTGCTACTACAAACCATGTTGAATTTAGAGTTCCAAATTCAGCTATTTATATAGGAGAGAACAGAGGGAAACCTAAAAATAAAAACTGCTACTGTAAACCAACGCTTCAACCTAGAAGAACAAAATTTGGTGAGCCAAGTGGGATTTGTGTACTTGTCATTACCACCAAGTATCATCAAGATTGGGTGAAAAAAATATTTGCTGGTATTTCGGAAACTCATTATTTCTTAGAAGCCTGGCAACCCCTCCCAATGAAAGTGCTTTGCACAGTCTGTGCCTAGGACTACTTGAAGAGGAAACAAACATAGAGACAAAACTGAGAACTCCTTCATTTTGTCAAGTTTCAAAGAGCTACTACAAACCATGTTGGATTTAGAGTTCTGAATTCATCTATCTATATAAAAGAGAACAGAGTGAAACCAAAAAATAAAAACAGTTACTGTAAACGAACGCTTCAACCTCGAAGAACAAAATTTGTTGAGCCAAGTGGGATTTGTGTACTTGTCATTAACACCAAGTATCATCAAGATTGGGTGAAAAACTGTTTGCTGGTATTTCGGAAACTCGTAATTTCTTGGAAGCTTGGCAACCCCTTTCAATGAAAGTGCTTTTCCGTAGTCTCTGCTTAGGGATACTTGATGAGGAAACAAATCATAGAGACAAAACTGAGAACTCCTTTATTTTGTCAAGTTTCAAAGAGCTACTACAAACCATGTTGGACTTAGAGTTCCAAATTCATCTATCTATATAGGAGAGAACAGAGCGACACCTAAAAATATAAACTGCTACTATAAACGAAAGCTTCAACCTAGAAGAAACAAATTTGGTGAGTCAAGTGGAATTTGTGTACTGATCATTACCACCGGTATCATCAAGATTGGGTGAAAAAATATTTGCTGGTATTTTGGAAACTCGTTATTTCTTAGAATCTTAAAAACAACTCTCAATGAAAGTGCTTTTCCACAGTCTGTGCCTAGGGCTACTTGAAGAGGAAACAAACCATAGAGACAAAACTGATATTTCCTTTATTTTGTCACCTTTCAAAGAGCTACTACAAACCATGTTGGATTTAGTGTTTTAAATTCATCTATCTATCTTGGAGAGAACAGAGTGAAACCTAAAATAAAAACAGCTACTCTAAACGAACGCTTCAACCTAGAAGAACAAAATTTGTTGAGCCAAGTGGGATTTGTGTACTTATCATTACCACCAAGTATCATCAAGATTGGGTGAAAAAAATATTTGCTGGTATTTCAAAACTCGTAATTTCTTGGAAGCTTGGAAACCCCTTTCAACGAAAGTGCTTTTACACAGTCTCTGCTTAGGGCTACTTGAAGAGGAAACAAACCATAGAGACAAAACTGAGAACTCCTTTAATTTGTCAAGTTTCAAAGAGCTACTACAAACCATGTTGGATTTAGAGTTCCAAATTCATCTATCTATATAGGAGAGAACAGAGGGAAACCTAAAAATAAAAAATGCACTTGTAAACGAACGCTTCAACCTAGAAGAGCAAAATTTGGTGAGCCAAGTGGGATTTGTGTATTTGTAATTGCCACCAAGTATCATCAAGATTGGGTGAAAAAATATTTGCTGGTATTTCGGCAACCCGTAATTTTTTGGGAGCTTGGCAAACGCTTTCAATGAAAGTGCTTTTCCAGAGTTTCTGATTAGGGCTACTTGAAGAAGAAACAAATCATAGAGACAAAACTGAGAACTCCTTTATTTTGTCAAGTTTCAAAGAGCTACTACAAACCATGTTGGATTTAGAGTTTTAAATTCATCTATCTATCTTGGAGAGAACAGAGTGAAACCTAAAATAAAAACAGCTACTGTAAACGAACGCTTCAACCTAGAAGAACAAAATTTGTTGAGCCAAGTGGGATTTGTGTACTTATCATTACCACCAAGTATCATAAAGATTGGGTGAAAAAATATTTGCTGGTATTTCGGAAACTCGTTATTTCTTAGAAGCTTGGCAACCCCTTTCAATAAAGTGCTGTTCTACAGTTTGTGCCTAGGGCTACTTGGAGAGGAAACAAACCATAGAGACAAAACTGAGAACTCCTTTATTTTGTCAAGTTTCAAAGAGTTACTACAAACCATGTTGGATTTAGAGTTCCAAATTCATCTACCTATATAGGAGCGAACAGAGGGAAACCTAAAAATAAAAACTGCTACTGGAAACGAACGCTTCAACCTAGAAGAACAAGATTTGGTGAGCCAAGTGGGATTTGTGTACTGATCATTACCAAAAAGCATCATCAAGATTGGGTGAAAAAATATTTGCTGCTATTTCGGAGACTCTTTATTTCTTAGAAGCTTGGCAACCCCTCTCAATGAAAGTGCTTTTCCACAGTCTTTGCCTTGGGCTACTTGAAGAGGAAACAAACCATAGAGACAAAACTGAGAACTCCATTATTTTGTCAAGTTTCAAAGAGCTACTACAAACCATGTTGGATTTAGAGTTCCAAATTCATCTATCTATATAGGAGAGAAAAGAGAGAAACCTAAATATAAAAACTGCTACTGTAGACGAACGCTTCCACCTAGAAGAACAAAATTTGGTGAGCCAAGTGGGATTTGTATCCTGATCATTACCACCAAGTATCATCAACATTGGGTGAAAAAATATCTGCTGGTATGTTGGAAACTCGTTGTTTCTTAGAAGCCTGGCAACCCCTCTCAATGAAATTGCTTTTCCACAGTCTGTGCCTAGGGCTACTTGAAGAGGAAACAAACCATAGAGACAAAACTGAGAACTCCTTTATTTTGTCAAGTTTCAAAGAGCTACTACAAACCATGTTGCATTTAGAGTTCCAAATTCATCTATCTATATAGGAGAGAACAGAGGGAAACCTAAAAATATAAACTGCTACTGTAAACGAACGCTTCAACCTGGAAGAACAAAATTTGGTGAGCCAAGAGGGATTTGTGTACTTGTCATTACCACCGAGTATCATCAAGATTGGGTAAAAAAATATTTGCAGGTATTTCGGCAACCCGTAATTCTTGGGAGCTTGGCAAACCCTTTCAATGAAAGTGCTTTTCCACAGTCTCTGCTTAGGGCTACCTGAAGAGGAAACAAATCATAGAGACAAAACTGAGAACTCCTTTATTTTGTCAAGTTTCAAAGAGCTACTACAAACCATGTTGGCTTTAGAGTTCCAAATTCATCTATCTATATAGGAGAGAACAGAGGGAAACCTAAAAATATAAACTGCTACTGTAAACGAACGCTTCAACCTAGAAGAACCAAATTTGGTGAGCCAAGTGGGATTTGTGTACTTGTCCTTACCACCAAGTATCATCAAGTTTGGGTGAAAAAATATTTGCTGGTATTTCGGAAACTCGTTATTTCTTAGAAGCTTGGCAAACACTCTCAATGAATGTGCTTTAACCAAGTCTGTGCCTAGGGCTATTTGAAGAGGAAACATACCATAGAGACAAAACTGAGAACTTTTTTATTATGTCAAGTTTCAAAGAGCTACTACAAACCATGTTGGATTTAGAGTTCCAAATTCATCTATCTATATAAGAGAGAACAGAGGGAAACCTAAAAATAAAAACTGCTACTGTAAACGAACGCTTCAACCTAGAAGAGCAAAATTTGGTGAGCCAAGTGGGATTTGTGTACTAGTCATTACTACCAAGTATCATCAAGATAGGGTGAAAAAATATTTGCTGGTATTTCGGAAAACCGTAATTTTTTGGGAGCTTGGCAAACCCTTTCAATGAAAGTGCTTTTCCACAGTCTCTGCTTAGGGCTACTTGAAGAGGAAACAAATTATAGAGACAAAACTGAGAACTCCTTTATCTTGTCATTTTTCAAAGTGCTACTACAAACCATGTTGAATTTAGAGTTCCAAATTCAGCTATTTATATAGGAGAGAACAGAGGGAAACCTAAAAATAAAAACTGCTACTGTAAACCAACGCTTCAACCTAGAAGAACAAAATTTGGTGAGCCAAGTGGGATTTGTGTACTTGTCATTACCACCAAGTATCATCAAGATTGGGTGAAAAAATATTTGCTGGTATTTCGGAAACTCATTATTTCTTAGAAGCCTGGCAACCCCTCCCAATGAAAGTGCTTTGCACAGTCTGTGCCTAGGACTACTTGAAGAGGAAACAAACATAGAGACAAAACTGAGAACTCCTTCATTTTGTCAAGTTTCAAAGAGCTACTACAAACCATGTTGGATTTAGAGTTCCGAATTCATCTATCTATATAAAAGAGAACAGAGTGAAACCAAAAAATAAAAACAGTTACTGTAAACGAACGCTTCAACCTCGAAGAACAAAATTTGTTGAGCCAAGTGGGATTTGTGTACTTGTCATTAACACCAAGTATCATCAAGATTGGGTGAAAAACTGTTTGCTGGTATTTCGGAAACTCGTAATTTCTTGGAAGCTTGGCAACCCCTTTCAATGAAAGTGCTTTTCCGTAGTCTCTGCTTAGGGATACTTGATGAGAAAACAAATCATAGAGACAAAACTGAGAACTCCTTTATTTTGTCAAGTTTCAAAGAGCTACTACAAACCATGTTGGACTTAGAGTTCCAAATTCATCTATCTATATAGGAGAGAACAGAGGGACACATAAAAATATAAACTGCTACTATAAACGAAAGCTTCAACCTAGAAGAAACAAATTTGGTGAGTCAAGTGGAATTTGTGTACTGATCATTACCACCAGTATCATCAAGATTGGGTGAAAAAATATTTGCTGGTATTTTGGAAACTCGTTATTTCTTAGAATCTTAAAAACAACTCTCAATGAAAGTGCTTTTCCACAGTCTGTGCCTAGGGCTACTTGAAGAGGAAACAAACCATAGAGACAAAACTGATATTTCCTTTATTTTGTCACCTTTCAAAGAGCTACTACAAACCATGTTGGATTTAGTGTTTTAAATTCATCTATCTATCTTGGAGAGAACAGAGTGAAACCTAAAATAAAAACAGCTACTCTAAACGAACGCTTCAACCTAGAAGAACAAAATTTGTTGAGCCAAGTGGGATTTGTGTACTTATCATTACCACCAAGTATCATCAAGATTGGGTGAAAAAATATTTGCTGGTATTTCAAAACTCGTAATTTCTTGGAAGCTTGGAAACCCCTTTCAACGAAAGTGCTTTTCCACAGTCTCTGCTTAGGGCTACTTGAAGAGGAAACAAACCATAGAGACAAAACTGAGAACTCCTTTATTTTGTCAAGTTTCAAAGAGCTACTACAAACCATGTTGGATTTAGAGTTCCAAATTCATCTATCTATATAGGAGAGAACAGAAGGAAACCTAAAAATAAAAAATGCACTTGTAAACGAACGCTTCAACCTAGAAGAGCAAAATTTGGTGAGCCAAGTGGGATTTGTGTATTTGTAATTGCCACCAAGTATCATCAAGATTGGGTGAAAAAATATTTGCAAGTATTTCGGCAACCCGTAATTTTTTGGGAGCTTGGCAAACGCTTTTAATGAAAGTGCTTTTCCACAGTCTCTGCTTAGGGCTACTTCAAGAAAAAACAAACCCTAGAGACAAAACTGAGAACTACTTTTTTTGTCAATTTTCAAAGAGCTACTATAAACCATGTTGGATTTAGCGTTCCAAATTCATCTATCTATATAGGAGAGAACAGAGTGAAACCTAAAAATATAAACTGCTACTGTAAACGAACGCTTCAACCTAGAAGAACAAAATTTGGTGAGTCAAGTGGGATTTGTGTCCGGATCATTACTACCAAGTATCATCAAGATTGGGTGGAAAAATATTTGCTGATATTTCGGAAACTCGTTATTTCTTGGAAGCTTGGCAACCCCTTTCAAAGAAAGTGCTTTTCCACAGTCTCTGCTTAGGGCTACTTGAAGAGGAAACAAACCATAGAGACAAAACTGAGAACTACATTTTTTTTGTCAAGTTTCAAAGAGCTACTACTAACCATGTTGGATTTAGAGTTCCAAATTCATCTATCTATAAAGGAGAGAACAGAGGGAAACTTAAATATATAAACGACTACTGTAAACGAACGCTTCAAACTAGAAGAACAAAATTTGGTGAGCCAAGTGGGATTTGTGTACTTGTCATTACCACCAAGTATCATCAAGATTGGGTGAAAAAATATTTGCTGGTATTTCGAAAACCTGTTATTTTTTAGAAGCTTGGCAACCACTCTCAATGAAAGTGCTTTTCCACAGTCTGTGCCTAGGGATACTTGAAGAGGAAACAAACCATAGAGACAAAACTGAGAACTCCTTTATTTTGTCAAGTTTCAAAGAGCTACTACAAACCCTGCTGGATTTAGAGTTCCAAATTCATCTATCTATATAGGAGAGAACAGAGTGAAACCTAAATATAAAAACTGCTACTGTAGAAGAACGCTTAAACCTAGAAGAACAAAATTTGGTGAGCCAAGTGGGATTTGTGTACTTGTCATTACCACCACGTATAATCAAGATTGGATGAAAAAATATTTGCTGGAATTTCGAAAATACGTAATTTCTTGGAAGCTATGCAACTCGTCTCAATGAAAGTGCTTTTCCACAGTGTGTGCATAGGGCTACTTGAAGAGTAAACAAATCATAGAGACAAAACTGAGAATTCCTTTATTTTGTCAAGTTTCAAAGAGCTACTACAAACCATGTTGGATTTAGAGTTCCAAATTCATCTATCTATATAGGAGAGAACAGAGTGAAACTTAAAAATATAAACTTCTACTCTAAACGAACGCTTCAAAGTAGAAGAACAAAATTTGGTGAGTCAAGTGGGATTTGTGTACTTGTCATTACCACCACGTATCATCCAGTTTGGGTGAAAAAGTATTTGCTGGTATTTCGGAAACTCGTAATTTCTTGGATGCTTGGCAACCCCTTTCAATCAAAGTGCATTTCCACAGTCTCTGCTTAGGGCTACTTGAAGAGGAAACAAATTATAGAGACAAACACGAGAACTCCTTTATGTTGGCAAGTTTCAAATAGCTACTAAAGCTATCTTGGATTTAGAGTTCCAAATTCGTCTATCTATATATGAGAGAACAGAGAGAAACCTAAAAATAAAAACTGCTACCGTAAACGAACGCTTCAACCTAGAAGAACAAAATTTGGTGAGCCAAGTGGGATTTGTGTACCCATCATTACCACTATGTATCATCAAGATTGGGTGAAAAAATATTTGCTGGTAATTCGGAAACTCGTAATTTCTTGGAAGCTTGGCAACCCCTTTCAATGAAAGTGCTTTTCCACAGTCTCTGCTTAGGGCTACTTGAAGAGTAAACAAATCATAGAGACAAAACTGAGAATTCCTTTATTTTTTCAAGTTTCAAAGAGCTACTACAAACCATGTTGGATTTAGAGTTCCAAATTCATCTATCTATATAGGAGAGAACAGAGTGCAACCTAAAAATATATACTGCTACTGTAAAAGAACGCTTCAACTTAGAAGACCAAAATTGGGTGAGTCAAGTGGGATTTGTGTACCGATCATTACCACCATGTATCATCAAGATTGGGTGAAAAAATATTAGCTGCTATTTCAGAAACTCATAATTTCTTGGAAGCTTGGCAACCTCTTTCAATGAAAGTGCTTTTCCACAGTCTCTGCTTAGGGCTACTTGAAGAGGAAACAAACCATAGAGACAAAACAGAGAACTCCTTTATTTTGTCAAGGTTCAAAGAGCTACTAGAAACAATGTTGGATTTAGAGTTCCAAATTTATCTATCTATATAGGAGAGAAAAGAGGGAAACATAAAAATAAAATTGCTACTGTAAACGAACGCTTCAACCTAGAAGAACAAAATTTGGTGAGCCAAGTGGGATTTGTGTACTTGTCATTACCACCAAGTGTCATAAACATTGGGTGAAAAAATATATGCTGGTAGTGCGGAAACTCCTAATTTCTTGGAAGCTTGGCAAACACTTTTAATGAAAGTGCTTTTCCACAGTCTCTGCTTAGGGCTACTTCAAGAAAAAACAAACCCTAGAGACAAAACTGAGAACTACTTTTTTTGTCAATTTTCAAAGAGCTACTATAAACCATGTTGGATTTAGCGTTCCAAATTCATCTATCTATATAGGAGAGAACAGAGTGAAACCTAAAAATATAAACTGCTACTGTAAACGAACGCTTCAACCTAGAAGAACAAAATTTGGTGAGTCAAGTGGGATTTGTGTACTTGTCATTACCACCACGTATCATTCAGATTGGGTGAAAAAACTATTTGCTGGTATTTCGGAAACTCGTAATTTCTTGGAAGCTTGGCAACCCCTTTCAATGAAAGTGCTTTTCCACAGTCTCTGCTTAGGGCTACGTGAAGAGGAAACAAACCATAGAGACAAAACTGAGAACTCCTTTATTTTGTCAAGTTTCAAAGAGCTTCTACAAACCATGTTGGATTTAGAGTTCCAAATTCATCTATCTAATTGGAGAGAACAGAGGGAAACCTAAAAATAAAAACTGCTACTGTACACGAACGCTTCAAACTAGAAGAACTAAATTTGGTGAGTCAAGTGGGATTTCTGTACCGATCATTACTACCAAGTATCAACAACATTGGGTGAAAACATATTTGCTGGTATTTCGGAAACTCGTAATTTCTTGGAAGCATGGCAACCCCTTTCAATGAAAGTGCTTTTCCACAGTCTGTGCTTAGGTCTACTTGAAGAGGAAACAAACCATAGAGACAAAACTGAGAACTACATTTTTTTTGTCAAGTTTCAAAGAGCTACTACTAACCATGTTGGATTTAGAGTTCCAAATTCATCTATCTATAAAGGAGAGAACAGAGGGAAACTTAAATATATAAACGACTACTGTAAACGAACGCTTCAAACTAGAAGAACAAAATTTGGTGAGCCAAGTGGGATTTGTGTACTTGTCATTACCACCAAGTATCATCAAGATTGGGTGAAAAAATATTTGCTGGTATTTCGAAAACCTGTTATTTTTTAGAAGCTTGGCAACCACTCTCAATGAAAGTGCTTTTCCACAGTCTGTGCCTAGGGATACTTGAAGAGGAAACAAACCATAGAGACAAAACTGAGAACTCCTTTATTTTGTCAAGTTTCAAAGAGCTACTACAAACCCTGCTGGATTTAGAGTTCCAAATTCATCTATCTATATAGGAGAGAACAGAGTGAAACCTAAATATAAAAACTGCTACTGTAGAAGAACGCTTAAACCTAGAAGAACAAAATTTGGTGAGCCAAGTGGGATTTGTGTACTTGTCATTACCACCACGTATAATCAAGATTGGATGAAAAAATATTTGCTGGAATTTCGAAAATACGTAATTTCTTGGAAGCTATGCAACTCGTCTCAATGAAAGTGCTTTTCCACAGTGTGTGCATAGGGCTACTTGAAGAGTAAACAAATCATAGAGACAAAACTGAGAATTCCTTTATTTTGTCAAGTTTCAAAGAGCTACTACAAACCATGTTGGATTTAGAGTTCCAAATTCATCTATCTATATAGGAGAGAACAGAGTGAAACTTAAAAATATAAACTTCTACTCTAAACGAACGCTTCAAAGTAGAAGAACAAAATTTGGTGAGTCAAGTGGGATTTGTGTACTTGTCATTACCACCACGTATCATCCAGTTTGGGTGAAAAAGTATTTGCTGGTATTTCGGAAACTCGTAATTTCTTGGATGCTTGGCAACCCCTTTCAATCAAAGTGCATTTCCACAGTCTCTGCTTAGGGCTACTTGAAGAGGAAACAAATTATAGAGACAAACACGAGAACTCCTTTATGTTGGCAAGTTTCAAATAGCTACTAAAGCTATCTTGGATTTAGAGTTCCAAATTCGTCTATCTATATATGAGAGAACAGAGAGAAACCTAAAAATAAAAACTGCTACCGTAAACGAACGCTTCAACCTAGAAGAACAAAATTTGGTGAGCCAAGTGGGATTTGTGTACCCATCATTACCACTATGTATCATCAAGATTGGGTGAAAAAATATTTGCTGGTAATTCGGAAACTCGTAATTTCTTGGAAGCTTGGCAACCCCTTTCAATGAAAGTGCTTTTCCACAGTCTCTGCTTAGGGCTACTTGAAGAGTAAACAAATCATAGAGACAAAACTGAGAATTCCTTTATTTTTTCAAGTTTCAAAGAGCTACTACAAACCATGTTGGATTTAGAGTTCCAAATTCATCTATCTATATAGGAGAGAACAGAGTGCAACCTAAAAATATATACTGCTACTGTAAAAGAACGCTTCAACTTAGAAGACCAAAATTGGGTGAGTCAAGTGGGATTTGTGTACCGATCATTACCACCATGTATCATCAAGATTGGGTGAAAAAATATTAGCTGCTATTTCAGAAACTCATAATTTCTTGGAAGCTTGGCAACCTCTTTCAATGAAAGTGCTTTTCCACAGTCTCTGCTTAGGGCTACTTGAAGAGGAAACAAACCATAGAGACAAAACAGAGAACTCCTTTATTTTGTCAAGGTTCAAAGAGCTACTAGAAACAATGTTGGATTTAGAGTTCCAAATTTATCTATCTATATAGGAGAGAAAAGAGGGAAACATAAAAATAAAATTGCTACTGTAAACGAACGCTTCAACCTAGAAGAACAAAATTTGGTGAGCCAAGTGGGATTTGTGTACTTGTCATTACCACCAAGTGTCATAAACATTGGGTGAAAAAATATATGCTGGTAGTGCGGAAACTCCTAATTTCTTGGAAGCTTGGCAAACACTTTTAATGAAAGTGCTTTTCCACAGTCTCTGCTTAGGGCTACTTCAAGAAAAAACAAACCCTAGAGACAAAACTGAGAACTACTTTTTTTGTCAATTTTCAAAGAGCTACTATAAACCATGTTGGATTTAGCGTTCCAAATTCATCTATCTATATAGGAGAGAACAGAGTGAAACCTAAAAATATAAACTGCTACTGTAAACGAACGCTTCAACCTAGAAGAACAAAATTTGGTGAGTCAAGTGGGATTTGTGTACTTGTCATTACCACCACGTATCATTCAGATTGGGTGAAAAAACTATTTGCTGGTATTTCGGAAACTCGTAATTTCTTGGAAGCTTGGCAACCCCTTTCAATGAAAGTGCTTTTCCACAGTCTCTGCTTAGGGCTACGTGAAGAGGAAACAAACCATAGAGACAAAACTGAGAACTCCTTTATTTTGTCAAGTTTCAAAGAGCTTCTACAAACCATGTTGGATTTAGAGTTCCAAATTCATCTATCTAATTGGAGAGAACAGAGGGAAACCTAAAAATAAAAACTGCTACTGTACACGAACGCTTCAAACTAGAAGAACTAAATTTGGTGAGTCAAGTGGGATTTCTGTACCGATCATTACTACCAAGTATCAACAACATTGGGTGAAAACATATTTGCTGGTATTTCGGAAACTCGTAATTTCTTGGAAGCATGGCAACCCCTTTCAATGAAAGTGCTTTTCCACAGTCTGTGCTTAGGTCTACTTGAAGAGGAAACAAACCATAGAGACAAAACTGAGAACTACTATTTTTTTGTCAAGTTTCAAAGAGCGAATACAAACCATGTTGGATTTAGAGTTCCAAATTCATCTATCTATATAGGAGAGAACAGAGGGAAACCTAAATATAAAAACTGCTACTGTAGACGAACACTTCAACCTAGAAGAACAAAATTTGGTGAGCCAAGTTTGATTTGTGTACTGATCATTACCAACAAGTCTCATCTACATAACGTGAAAAAATATTTGCTGGTATTTCGGAAAGTCGTTATTTTTTAGAAGATTGGCAACAACTCTCAAAGAAAGTGCTTTTCCACAGTCTGTGCCTAGGGCTACTTGAAGAGGAAACAAACCATAGAGACAAAACTCAGAACTCCTTTATTTTGTCAAGTTTCAAAGAGCTACTACAAAACATGTTGGATTTAGAGTTCCAAATTCATCTACCTATATAATAGAAAAAAAAGTGAAACCTACAGATAAAAACTGGTACTGTAGACGAACGTTTCAACCTAGAAGAACACAATTTGGTGAGCCAAGTGGGATTTGTGTTCTTATCATTACCACCAAGTATCATCAAGATTGGTTGAAAAAATATTTGCTGATATTTCTGAAACTCGTTATTTCTTAGAAGCTTGGCAACCCCTCTCAATGAAAGTGCTTTTCCACAGTTTGTGCCTAAGGCTACTTGCAGAAAAAAACAAACCATAGAGACAAAACTGAGAACTCCTTTATTTTGTCAAGTTTCAAAGAGCTACTACAAACCATGTTGGATTTAGAGTTCCAAATTCTTCTATCTATATAGAAGAGAACAGAGTGAAACCTAAATATAAAAACTGCTACTGTAGACGAACGCTTAAACCGAGAAGAATAAAATTTGGTGAGCCAAGTGGGATTTGTGTACTGATCATCACCATCACGTATCATCACGATTGGATGAAAAAATATTTGCTGATATTTCAAAAACTCGTTATTTCTTAGAAGCTTGGCAAGGCCTCTCAATGAAAGTGCTTTTCCACAGTATCTGCTTAGGGATTCTTGAAGAGGAAACAAATTATAGAGACAAACCTGAGAACTCTATTATTTTGTCAAGGTTCAAAGAGCTACTACAAACCATGTTGGATTTAGAGTTCCAAATTCATCTATCTACATAGGAGAGAACAGAGTGAAACCTAAATATAAAAACTGCTACTGTAGACGAACGCATCAACCTAGAAGAACAAAATTTGGTGAGCCATGTGGGATTTGTGTACTGATCATTACCACCAAGTATCATCAAGATTGGGTGAAAAAATATTGGCTAGTGTTTCGGAAACTCGTTATTTCTTGGAAGCTTGGCAACCCCTTTCAATGAAAGTGCTTTTCCACAGACTCTGCTTAGGGCTACTCGAAGAGGAAACAAACCATACAGACAAAACTGAGAACTACTTTTTTTTGTCAAGGTACAAAGAGCGACTACAAACCATGTTGGATTTAGATTTCCAAATTCATCTATCTATATACGAGAGAACAGATGAATACCTAAAAATAAAAACTGCTACCGTAAACGAACACTTCAACCTAGAAGAACAAAACTTGGTGAGCCAAGTGGGATTTGTGTACCGATCATTACCACCACGTATAATCAAGATTGGGTGAAAAAATATTTGCTGTTATTTCGGAAACTCGTAATTTCTTGGAAGCTTGGCAACCCCTTTCAATGAAAGTGCTTTTCCACAGTCTCTGCTTAGGGCTACCTGAAGAGGAAACAAATCATAGAGACAAAACTGAGAACTCCTTTATTTTGTCAAGTTTCAAAGAGCTACTACAAACCATGTTGGATTAAGAGTTCCAAATTCAGCTATTTATATAGGAGAGAACAGAGGGAAACCTAAATATATAAACTGCTACTGTAAACGAACGCTTCAAACTCGAAGAACAAAATTTGGTGAGCCAAGTGGGATTTGTGTACTTGTCATTAACACCAAGTATCATCAAGATTGGGTGAAAATCTGTTTGCTGGTATTTCAGAAACTTGTAATTTCTTGGAAACTTGGCAACCACTTTCAATGAAATTGCTTTTCCACAGTCTCTGCTTAGGGATACTTGAGGAGGAAACAAATCATAGAGACAAAACTGAGAACTCCTTTATTTTTTCAAGTTTCAAAGAACTACTACAAACCATGTTGGATTTAGAGTTCCAAATTCATCTATCTATATTGGAGAGAACAGAGGGACACCTAAAAATATAAAATAATACTGTAAACGAACGCTTCAACCTAGAATAACCAAATTTGGTGAGTCAAGTGGAATTTGTGTACTGATCATTACCACCAGGATCATCAAGATTGGGTGAAAAAATATTTGCTGGTATTTTGGAAACTCGTAATTTCTTAGAAGCTTGGCAACCCCTTTCAATGAAAGTGCTTTTCTACAGTTTGTGCCTTGGGCTACTTGAAGAGGAAACAAACCATAGAGACAATACTGAGAACTCCTTTATTTTGTCAAGTTTCAAAGAGTTACTACAAATCATATTGGATTTAGAGTTCCAAATTCATCTATCTATATAGGAGAGAACAGAGGGTAACCTAAAAATAAAAACTGCTACTGTAAATGAACGCTTCACCCTAGAAGAACAAAATTTGGTGAGCCAAGTGGGATTTGTGTACTTATCATTACCACCAAGTATCATCAAGATTGGGTGAAAAAATATTTGCTGGTATTTCGAAATTCGTAATTTCTTGGAAGCTTGGCAACCCCTTTCAATGACAGTGCTTTTCCACACTCTCTGTTTATGGCTAATTGAAGAGGAAACAAACCATAGAGACAAAACTGAGAACTCCTTTATTTTGTCAAGTTTAAAAGAGCTACTACAAACCATGTTGGATTTAGAGTTCCAAATTCATCTATCTATATAGGAGAGAACTGAGTGAAACCTAAAAATAAATACTGCTACTGTAAACGAACGCTTCAACCTAGAAGAACAAAATTTGGTGAGCAAAGTGTGATTTGTGTAATGATCATTACCACCAAGTATCATCAAGATTGGGTAAAAAAATATTTGCTGGTATTTTGGAAACTCGTTATTTCTTAGAAGCTTGGCAACCCCTTTCAATGAAAGTGCTGTTCTACAGTTTGTGCCTAAGGCTACTTGGAGAGGAAACAAACCATAGAGATAAAACTGAGAACTCCTTTATTTTGTCAAGTTTCAAAGAGCTACTACAAACCATATTGGATTTAGAGTTCCAAATTCATCTATCTATATGGGAAAGAACAGAGTGAAAACTAAAAATAAAAACTTCTACTGTAAACGAACGCTTCAACCTAGAAGAACAAAATTTGGTGAGCCAAGTGGCATTTGTGTACTGATCATTACCACCACGTATCATCAAGATTGTGTGAAAAAATATTTGCTGGTATTTCGGAAAATCGTTATTTCTTATAAGCTTGGCAACCCCACTCAATGAATGTGCTTTTCCCCAGTCTGTGCCTAGGGCTATTTGAAGAGGAAACAAACCATAGAGACAAAATTGAGAACTTTTTTATTTTGTCAAGTATCAAAGAGCTACTACAAACCATGTTGGATTTAGAGTTCCAAATTCATCTATCTATATAGGAGAGAAAAGAGGGAAACCTAAAAATAAAAACTGCTACTGTAAACGAACGCTTCAACCTGGATGAGCAAAATTTGGTGAGCCAAGTGGGATTTTTGTACTTGTCATTACCACCGAGTATCATCAAGATTGGGTAAAAAAATATTTGCTGGTATTTCGGCAACCCGTAATTTCTTGGGAGCTTGGCAAAACCTTTCAATGAAAGTGCTTTTCCACAGTCTCTGCTTAGGGCTACCTGAAGAGGAAACAAATCATAGAGACAAAACTGAGAACTCCTTTATTTTGTCAAGTTTCAAAGAGCTACTACAAACCATGTTGGATTTAGAGTTCCAAATTCATCTATCTATATAGGAGAGAACAGAGGGAAACCTAAAAATATAAACTGCTACTGTAAACGAACGCTTCAACCTAGAAGAACCAAATTTGGTGAGCCAAGTGGGATTTGTGTACTTGTCCTTACCACCAAGTATCATCAAGTTTGGGTGAAAAAATATTTGCTGGTATTTCGGAAACTCGTTATTTCTTAGAAGCTTGGCAACCACTCTCAATGAATGTGCTTTAACCAAGTCTGTGCCTAGGGCTATTTGAAGAGGAAACAAACCATAGAGACAAAACTGAGAACTTTTTTATTATGTCAAGTTTCAAAGAGCTACTACAAACCATGTTGGATTTAGAGTTCCAAATTCATCTATCTATATAAGAGAGAACAGAGGGAAACCTAAAAATAAAAACTGCTACTGTAAACGAACGCTTCAACCTAGAAGAGCAAAATTTGGTGAGCCAAGTGGGATTTGTGTACTTGTCCTTACCACCAAGTATCATCAAGATAGGGTGAAAAAATATTTGCTGGTATTTCGGAAAACCGTAATTTTTTGGGAGCTTGGCAAACCCTTTCAATGAAAGTGCTTTTCCACAGTCTCTGCTTAGGGATACTTGATGAGGAAACAAATCATAGAGACAAAACTGAGAACTCCTTTATTTTGAAAGTTTCAAAGAGCTACTACAAACCATGTTGGACTTAGAGTTCCAAATTCATCTATCTATATAGGAGAGAACAGAGGGACACCTAAAAATATAAACTGCTACTATAAACGAAAGCTTCAACCTAGAAGAAACAAATTTGGTGAGTCAAGTGGAATTTGTGTACTGATCATTACCACCAGTATCATCAAGATTGGGTGAAAAAATATTTGCTGGCATTTTGGAAACTCGTTATTTCTTAGAATCTTAAAAACAACTCTCAATGAAAGTGCTTTTTCACAGACTGTGCCTAGGGCTACTTGAAGAGGAAACAAACCATAGAGACAAAACTGATATTTCCTTTATTTTGTCATCTTTCAAAGAGCTACTACAAACCATGTTGGATTTAGTGTTTTAAATTCATCTATCTATCTTGGAGAGAACAGAATGAAACCTAAAATAAAAACAGCTACTGTAAACGAACGCTTCAACCTAGAAGAACAAAATTTGTTGAGCCAAGTGGGATTTGTATACTTATCATTACCACCAAGTATCATCAAGATTGGGTGAAAAATATTGCTGTATTTTCAAAACTCGTAATTTCTTGGAAGCTTGGAAACCCCTTTCAACGAAGTGCTTTTCCACAGTCTCTGCCATAGGGCTACTTGAAGAGGAAACAAACCATAGAGACAAAACTGAGAACATTTTTATTTTGTCAAGTTTCAAAGAGCTACTACAAACCATGTTGGATTTAGAGTTCCAAATTCATCTATCTATATGGAGAGAACAGAGGGAAACCTAAAAATAAAAAATGCACTTGTAAACGAACGCTTCAACCTAGAAGAGCAAAATTTGGTGAGCCAAGTGGGATTTGTGGATTTGTAATGCCACCAAGTATCATCAAGATTGGGTGAAAAAATATTTGCTGGTATTTCGGCAACCCGTAATTTTTTGGGAGCTTGGGCAAAACGCTTCAATGAAAGTGCTTTTCCCCAGTTTCTGATTAGGGCTACTTGAAAAAAGAAACAAATCATAGAGACAAAACTGAGAACTCCTTTATTTTGTCAAGTTTCAAAGAGCTACTAGAAACCATGTTGGATTTAGAGTTCCAAATTCATCTATCTATATAGGAGCGAACAGAGGGAAACCTAAAAATAAAAACTGCTACTGGAAACAGAACGCTTCAACCTAGAAGAACAAAATTTGGTGAGCCAAGTGTGATTTGTGTACTGATCATTACCACCAAGTATCATCAAGATTGGGGAAAAATTATTTGCTGGTATTTCGGAAACTCGTTATTTCTTAGAAGCTTGGCAACCACTTTCAATGAAAGTGCTGTTCTACAGTTTGTGCCTAGGGCTACTTGGAGAGGAAACAAACCATGAGACAAAACTGAGAACTCCTTTATTTTGTCAAGTTTCAAAGGAGTTACTACAAACCATGTTGGATTTAGAGTTCCAAATTCATCTACCTATATAGGAGCGAACAGAGGGTAACCTAAAAATAAAAACTGCTACTGGAACGAACGCTTCAACCTAGAAGAACAAATTTGGTGCGCCAAGTGGGATTTTGTGTACTTGTCATTACACCAAGTATCATCAAGATTGGGTGAAAAATATTTGCTGGTATTTCGGAAACTCATTATTTCTTAGAAGCCTGGCAACCCCTCCCAATGAAAGTGCTTTGCACTGTCTGTGCAGGACTACTTGAAGAGGAAACAAACATAGAGACAAAACTGAGAACTCCTTCATTTTGTCAAGTTTCAAAGAGCTACTACAAACCATGTTGGATTTAGAGTTCCGAATTCATCTATCTATATAAAAGAGAACAGAGTGAAACCAAAAAATAAAAACAGTTACTGTAAACGAACGCTTCAACCTAGAAGAACACAATTTGGTGAGCCAAGTGGTATTTGTGTACTGATCATTACCACCACCTATCATCAAGATTGGGTGAAAAAATATTTGCTGGTATTTCGGAAACTCGTTATTTTTTAGAAGCCTGGGAAACCCTCTCAATGAAAGTGCTATTCCACAGTCTGTGCCTAGGGCTATTGAAGAGTAAACAAACCATAGAGACAAAACTGAGGTCTCCTTTATTTTATGAA
Organism: Callospermophilus lateralis; assembly: GCF_048772815.1. Lineage (NCBI taxonomy): Eukaryota > Metazoa > Chordata > Mammalia > Rodentia > Sciuridae > Callospermophilus > Callospermophilus lateralis. The sequence continues at coordinate 24,473 of NW_027510673.1, forward strand.
GTTTAAAAGAGGTACTACAAACCATGTTGGATTTAGAGTTCCCAAATTCATCTATCTATATAGAAGAGAACTGAGTGAAACCAAAAATAAAACTGCTACTGTAAACGAACGCTTCAACCACGAAGAACAAAATTTGTGGGCCAAGTGGGATTTGTGTACTTGTCATTAACACCAAGTATCATCAAGATTGGGTGAAAAATATTTGCTGGTATTTCGGAAACTCATTATTTCTTAGAAGCCTGGCAACCCCTCCAAATGAAAGTGCTTTGCACTGTCTGTGCCTAGGACTACTTGAAGAGGAAACAAACATAGAAGACAAAACTGAGAACTCCTTCATTTTGTCAAGTTTCAAAGAGCTACTACAAACCATGTTGGATTTAGAGTTCCGAATTCATCTATCTATATAAAAGAGAACAGAGTGAAACCAAAAAATAAAAACAGTTACTGTAAACGAACCCTTCAACCTAGAAGAACACATTTGGTGAGCCAAGTGGTATTTGTGTACTGATCATACCACCACCTATCATCAAGATTTAGTGAAAAAATATATTTGCTGGTATTTCGGAAACTCGTTATTTCTTAGAAGCTTGGCAACCACTCTCAATGATTGTGCTTTTCCCAAGTCTGTGCCTAGGGCTATTTGAAGAGGAAACAAACCATAGTGACAAAACTGAGAACTTTTTTATTTTGTCAAGTCTCAAAGAGCTACTACAACCATGTTGGATTTAGAGTTCCAAATTCAGCTATCTATATAGGAGCGAACAGAGGGAAACCTAAAATAAAAACTGCTACTGGAAACGAACCCTTCAACCTAGAAGAACAAAATTTGGTGAGCCAAGTGTGATTTGTGTACTGATCATTACCACCAATTATCAACAAGTTTGGGTGAAAAAAAATTTGCTGTATTTCGCAAACTCGTTATTTTTACAAGCTTGGCAACACCTTTCAATGAAAGTGCTGTTCTACAGTTAGTGCCTAGGGCTACTTGGAGAGGAAACAAACCATAGAGACAAAACTGAGAACTCCTTTATTTTGTCAAGTTTCAAAGAGTTACTACAAACCATGTTGGATTTAGAGTTCCAAATTCATCTACCTATATAGGAGCGAACAGAGGGAAACCTAAAATAAAAACTGCTACTGGAAACAAACGCTTCAACCTAGAAGAACAAAATTGGTGCGCCAAGTGGGATTTGTGTACTTGTCCTTACCACCAAGTATCATCAAGATTGGGTGAAAAAATATTTGCTGGTATTTCGGAAACTCGTTATTCTTAGAAGCTTGGCAACCACTCTCAATGATTGTGCTTCTTCCCAAGTCTGTGCCTAGGGCTATTTGAAGAGGAAAAAACCATAGTGACAAAACTGAGACTTTTTTATTTTCAAGTCTCAAAGAGCTACTACAACCCATGTTGGATTTAGGAGTTCCAAATTCACTATCTATATAAAAGAGAACAGAGTGAAACCAAAAAATAAAAACAGTTCCTGTAAAACGAATGCTTCAACCAGAAGAACAAAATTTGGTGAGCCAAGTGGGATTTGTGTACTTGTCATTATCACCAAGTATCATCACGATTGGGTGAAAAAATATTTGCTGGTATTTCGGAAACTCGTTATTTCTAGAAGCCTGGCAAAACCTCCCAATGAAAGTGCTTTGCACAGTCTGTGCCAAGTACTACTTGAAGAGGAAACAAACATACAGACAAAACTGAGAACTCCTTCATTTTGTCAAGTTTCAAAGAGCTACTACAAACCATGTTGGATTTGGAGTTCCGAATTCATCTATCTATATAAAAGAGAACAGAGTGAAACCAAAAAATAAAAACAGTTACTGTAAACGAACGCTCAACCTAGAAGAACACAATTTTTGAGCCAAGTGGCATTTGTGTACTGATCATTACCACCACGTATCATGAAGATTGGGTGAAAAAATATTTGCTGTATTTCGGAAACTCGTTAATTCTTAGAAGCTTGGAAATCCTCTCAATGAAAGTGCTTTTCCACAGTCTGTGCCTATGGCTACTTGAAGAGGAAACAAACCATAGAGACAAAACTGAGGTCTCCTTTATTTTATGAAGTTTCAAAGAGGTACTACAAACCATGTGGATTTAGAGTCCAAATTCTTCTATCTATATAGAAGAGAACTGAGTGAAGCTAAAAATAAAAACTGCTACTGTAAAAGAACGCTTCAAATCGAAGAAAAAAATTTGTTGAGCCAAGTGGGATTTGTGTACTTGTCATTAACACCAAGTATCATCAAGATTGGGTGAAAAACTGTTTGCTGGTATTTCGGAAACTCGTAATTTCTTGGAAGCTTGGCAACCCCTTTCAATGAAAGTGCTTTTCCACACTCTCTGTTTATGGCTACTTGAAGAGGAAACAAACCATAGAGACAAAACTGAGAAACAGTTTTATTTTGTCAAGTTTAAAAGAGCTACTACAAACCATGTTGGATTTAGAGTCCAAATTCTTCTATCTATATAGAAGAGAACTGAGTGAAACCTAAAAATAAAACTGCTATTGTAAAAGAACGCTTGAACCTCGAAGAAAAAAATTTGTTGAGCCAAATGGGATTTGTGTACTTGTCATTAAAACCAAGTATCATCAAGATTGGGTGAAAAACTGTTTGCTGGTATTCGGAAACTCGTAATTTCTTGGAAGCTTGGCAACCCCTTTCAATGAAAGTGCTTTCCACAGTCTCTGCTTAGGGATACTTGAAGAGGAAACAAATCATAGAGACAAAACTGAGAACCCCTTTATTTTGTCAAGTTTCAAAGAGCTACTACAAACCATGTTGGATTTAGAGTTCCAAATTCAGCTATCTATATAGGAGAGAACAGAGGGAAACCTAAAAATATAAACTGCTACTGTAAACGAACGCTTCAACCTAGAAGAAAAAAATTTGGTGAGCCAAGTGGGATTTGTGTACTTGTCATTACCACCAAGTATCATCAAGATTGGGTGAAAAAATATTTGCTGGTGTTTCGGAAACTCGTTATTTCTTAAAAGCCTGGCAACCTCTCTCAATGAAATTGCTTTTGCCAGTCTGTGCCTAGGGCTACTTGTAGAGGAAAGAAAACATAGAGACAAAAATGAGAACTCCTTCATTTGTCAAGTTTCAAAGAGCGACTACAAACCATGTTGGATTTAGAGTTCCGAATTCATCTATCTATATAAAAGAGAACAGAGTGAATCCTAAAAATAAAAACTGCTACTGTAAACGAACACTTCAACCTAGAAGAACACAATTAGGTGAGCAAAGTGGAATTTGTGTACTGATCATTACCACCAAGTATCATCAAGATTGGGTGAAAAAATATTTGCTGTTGTTTCGGAAACTCGTTATTTCTTAGAAGCTCGGGAAACCCTCTCAATGAAAGTGCTTTTCACAGTCTGTGCCTCGGGCAAATTGAAGAGGAAACAAACCATAGAGACAAAACTGAGATCTCCTTTATTTTGTCAAGTTTCAAAGAGCTACTACAATCCATGTTGGATTTAGAGTTCCAAATTCATCTATCTATATAGGAGAGAACAGAGGGACACCTAAAAATATAAACTACTACTGTAAACGAACGCTTCAACCTAGAAGAATCAAATATGGTGAGTCAAGTGGGAATTGTGTACTGATCATTACCACCAGTAATCATCAAGATTGGGTGAAAAAATATATGCTGGTATTTTGGAAACTCGTTATTTCTTAGAAGCTTGGCAACACTCTCAATTGAAAGTGCTTTTCCACAGTCTCTGCTTAGGGCTACTTGAAGAGGAAACAAACCATAGAGACAAAACTGAGAACTACTTTTTTTTTTGTCAAGTTTTCAAAGAGCGACTACAAACCATGTTGGTTTAGAGTTCCAAATTCATGTATCTATATAGGAGAGAACAGAGGGAAACATAAAAATATAATCTGGTACTGTAAACGAACGCTTAACCTAGAAGAACAAAATTTGGTGAGTCAAGTGGGATTTGTGTACCGATCATTACCACCAAGTATCATCAAGATTGGGTGAAATAATATTTGCTGGTATTTCGGAAACTCGTTATTTCTTGGAAGCTTGGCAACCCCTTTCAATGAAAGTGCTTTCCACAGTCTCTGAATAGGGCTACTTGAAGAGGAAACAAATTATAGAGACAAAACTGAGAACTCCTTTGTTTTCTCAAGTTTCAAAGAGCTACTAAAAACCATGTTGTATTTAGAGTTCGAAATTCATCTATCTACATGGAGAGAACAAAAGGAAACCTAAATATCAAACTGCTACTGTAGACGAAGTTTCAACCTAAAAGAACAAAATTTGGTGAGCCAAATGGGATTTGTGTTCTGATCATTACCACCAAGTATCATCAAGATTGGGTGAAAAAATATTTGTAGGTATTTCGGAAACTCCTTATTTCTTAGAAGCTTGGCAACCCCTCTCAATGAAAGTACATTTTCCACATTCTGTGCATAGGGCTACTTGAAAAATAAACAAACCATAGAGACAAAACTGAGAACTCCTTTATTTTGCCAAGTTTCAGAGAGCTACTACAAACATGTTGGATTTAGAGTTCCAAAATTCATCTATCTATATAGAAGAGAACAGAGGGAAACCTAAATATAAAAACTGCTACTGTAAACGAACGCTTCAACCTAGAAGAACAAAATTTGGTGAGCCAAGTGGGATTTGTGTACTGATCATTACCACCACGTATTATCAAGAGTGGTTGAAAAAATATTTGCTGGTATTTCGGAAACTCGTAAATTTTTGGAAGCTTTTCAACCCTTTCAATGAAATGCTTTTCCACAGTGTCTACTTAGGGCTACTTGAAGAGGAAACAAACCATAGAGACAAAAATTGCGAACTACGTTTTTTGTGAAGTTTCAAAGAGCTACTACAAACCATTTGGATTTAGAGTTCCAATTCATCTATCTATATAGGAGAGAACAGAGAAAAACCTAAATACAAAAAACTGCTACTGTAGATGAACGCTTCAACCTAGAAGAACAAAATTTGGTGAGCCAAGTGGGATTTGTGTACTGATCCTTACCACCAAGTATCATCAAGTTTGGGTGAAAAAATATTTGCTGGTATTTGTGAAACTCGTATTTCTTAGAAGCTTGGGCAAACCCCTCTCAATGAAAGTGCTTTTCCACAGTCTGTGCCTAGGCTACTTGAAGCGGAAACAACCCATAGAGACAAAACTGAGAACTCCTTTATTTTTGTCACGTTTTCAAAGAGTTACTACAAACCATGTTGGATTTAGAGTTTCAAATTCTTCTATCTATATAGGAGAGAACAGAGTGAAACCAAGAATAAAAACTGCACCTGTAAATGAACGCTTCCACCTAGAAGAACAAAACTTGGTGAGCCAAGTGGGATTTGTGTACTTGTCATTACCACCAAGTATCATCAAGATTGGGTGAAAAATATTTGCTGGTATTTCGGAAACTCGTTATTTCTTGGAAGCTTGGCAAACCCTTTCAATGAAAGTGCTTTTCCACAGTCTCTGCTTAGGGCTACTTGAAGAGGAACAAACCATAGAGACAAAACTGAGAACTACTTTTTTTTTGTCAAGTTTCAAAGTACGTCTACAAACCATGTTGGATTTAGAGTTCCAAATTCATCTGTCTATATAGGGACAACAGCGTGAAACCTAAAAATAAAACTGCTACTGTAAACGAACGCTTCAAAATAGAAGAACAAAATTCGTGAGCCAAGTGGGATTTGTGTACTTGTCATTAGCACCACGTATCATCAGCTTGGGTGAAAAAATATTTGCTGGTATTTCGGAAAATCGTAATTTCTTGGAAGCTTGGCAACCCCTTTCAATGAAAGTGCTTTTCCACAGTCTCTGCTTAGGGCTACTTGAAGAGGAACAAACCATAGAGACAAAACTGAGAACTCCTTTATTTTGTCAAATTTCAAAGAACTACTACAAACCATGTTGGATTAAGTGTTCCAAATTCATCTATCTACATAGGAAAGAACAGAGTGAAAACCCTAAACATAAAACTGCTACTGTAGACGAACGCTTCAACCTAGAAGAACAAAATTTGGTGAGCCAAGTAGGATTTGTGTAACGATCATTACCACCATGTATCATCCAGATTGGTGAAAAAATATTTGCTGGTATTTCGGAATCTCGTTCTTTCTTAGAAGCTTGGGAACCCTCTCAATGAAAGTGCTTTTCCACAGTCTCTGCTTAGGGATACTTGAAGAGGAAACAAACCATAGAGACAAAATTGTGAACTACGTTCTTTTGTCAAGTTTCAAAGAGCTACTACAAACCATGTTGGATTTAGAGTTCCAAATTCATCTATCTATAAATGAGAGACAATGAAAAACCTAAATATAAAAACTTATACTGTAAGACGAAAACTTCAATTTTGAAGAAGAAAATTTGTGAGCCTAGTGGGATTTCTTACTGATCATTACCAGCAAGTATCATCAAGATTGGGTGAAAAAATATTTGCTGGGATTTAGGAAAATCGTTTATTTCTTAGAATCTTGGCAACCCCTCTCAATGAAAGTGCTTTTCCACAATCTGTGACTAGGGCTACTTTGAAGAGGAAATAAATCGTAGAGACAAAACTGATAACTACTTTTATTGTCAAGTTTTAAAGAGCTACTACAAAACCATGTTGAATTTAGAGTTCTAAATTCATCTATCTATATGGAGAGAACAGAAGAAAAACCTAAATACAAAAACTGCTACTGTAGACGAACGCTTCAACCTAGAAGAACAAAAATTTGGTGAGCCAAGTGGGATTTGTGTACTGATCCTTACAACGAAGTATCATCAAGATTGGTGAATAAATATTTGCTGGTATTTCTGAAACTCGTTATTTCTTAGAAGCTTGGCAACCCCTCTCAATGAAAGTGCTTTTCCACAGTCTGTGCCTAGGGCTACTTGAAGAGGAACAACCCATTGAGACAAAACTGAGAACTCCTTTATTTTGTCACGTTTCCAAAGACTTACTAAAAACCATGTAGGATTTAGAGTTTCAAAATTCATCGATCTATATAGGAGAGAACAGAAGGAACCTAAATATAAAACTGCTACTGTAGACGAACGCTTCAACCTAGAGAACAAAATTTGGTGAGCAAGTGGGATTTGTGTACTGATCATTACGACCAAGTATCATCAATTGGGGTAAGAAAATTTGCTGGTATTTCGGAAGGTTGTTATTTTCTTAGAAGATTGGCAACCCCTCTCAATGAAAGTGCATTTCCAACATTCGTGCCTACGGCTATTAGGAGAAGGGAAACCAAACCATAGAAGGACAATTAACTGAGAAC
>NW_027510674.1:0-31740 GCF_048772815.1 Callospermophilus lateralis
CTCTTCAAGTAGCCCTAGTCACAGACTGTGGAAAAGCACTTTCATTGAAAGGAGTTGCCAAGCTTCTAAAAAATAACGAATTTCCGAAATATCAGCAAATATTTTTTCACCGAATCTTGATGATACTTGGTGGTCAGGATCGGTACACAAATCCCACTTGACTCACCAAATTTTGTTCTTCTAGGATGAAGCGTTCGTTTACAGTAGCAGTTTATATTTTTAGTTTTCCCTCTGTTCTCTGCTATAAAGATAGATGAATTTGGAACTCAAAATCCAACATGGTTTGTAGTAGCTCTTTGAAACTTGACAAAATAAAGGAGTTTTCAGTTTTGTCTCTATGATTTGTTTCCGCTTCATGTAGCCCTAAGCAGTGACTGTGGAAAAGCACTTTCATTGAAAGTGGTTGCCAAGGTTCCAAGAAATTACGAGTATCCGAAATACCAGCAAATAATTTTTCACCCATGTCGATGATACGTGGTGGTAATGACAAGTACACAAATACCACTTGGCTCACCAAATTTTGTTCTTCTAGGTTGAAGCGTTCGTCTACAGTAGCAGTTTTGATAATTAGGTTTCCCTCTGTTCTCTCCTATTTAGATAGATGAATTTGGAAAACTAAATCCAACATGGTTTGTAGTAGCTCTTTGAAACTTGACAAAATAAAGGAGTTCTCAGTTTTTTCTCTATGATTTGTTTCCGCGTCAAGTAGCCCAAAGCAGAGACTGTGGAGAAGCACTTTAATTGTGAGGGGTTGCCAAGCTTTCAAGAAATTACGAGTTTCCAAAATACCAGCAAATATTTTTTCACCCAATCTTGATGATACGTGGTGGTAATTACAAGTCCACAAATCCCACTTGGCTCACCAAATTTTGTTCGTCTAGATTGAATTGTTCGTTTACAGTAGCAGTTTTTATTTTTAGGTTTCACTCTGTTCTCTCCTATATAGATAGATGAATTTGGAACTCTAAATCCAACCTGGTTTGTAGTAGATCCTTGAAACTTGACAAAATAAAGGAGTTCTCAGTTTTGATTCTATGGTTTGTTTCCTCTTCAAGTAGCCCTAGGCACAGACTGTGGAAAAGCACTTTCATTGAGAGGGGTTGCCAAGCTTCTAAGAAATAACGAGTTTCCGAAATACCAGCAAATATTTTTACACCCAAACTTGATGAATCTTGGTGGTAATGATCATTACACAAAGAACACTTGGCTCACCATATTTTGTTCTTCTAGGTTGAAGCGTTCATCTACAGTAGCAGTTTTTATATTTAGGTTTCACGCTGTTCTCTCCTATATAGAACGATGAATTTGGAACTCTAAATCCAACATGGTTTGTAGTAGCTCTTTGAAACTTGACAAAATAAAGGAGTTCTCAGTTTTGTCTGTATGATTTGTTTCCTCTTCAAGTAGCCCTAGGCACAGACTTGGAAAAGCACTTTCATTGAGAGGGGTTGCCAAGCTACTAAGAAATAACGATTTTCCGAAATATCAGCAAATATTTTTTCACCCAATCTTGATGATACGTGGTGGTAATGACAAGTCCACAAATCACACTTGGCTCACAAAATTTTGTTCTTCTAGGTTGAAGCATTCGTTTACAGTAGCAGTTTTAATTTTTAGGTTTCACTCTGTTCTCTCCTATATAGTTAGATGAATTTGGAACTCTAAATCCAACATGGTTTGTAGTAGCTCTTTGAAAATTGAGAAAATAAAGGAGTTCTCATTTTTGTCTCTCTGGTTTGTTTCCTTTTCAAGTAGCCCTAGGCACAGACTGTGGAAAAGCAATTTAATTGAGAGGGGTTGCCAAGCTTCCAAGAAATTACGAGTTTCCGAAATACCAGCGAATATTTTTTCACCCAATCTTGATGATACTTGGTGGTAATGATCGGTACACAAATCCCACTTACTCACCATATTTTGTTCTTCTAGGTTGAAGCGCTCGTCTACAGTAGTAGTTTTTATATTTAGGTTTCACTCTGTTCTCTGCTATATAGATAGATGAATTTGGAACTCTAAATCCAACATGGTTTGTAGTAGCTCTTTGAAACTTGACAAAATTAAGGAGTTCTCACTTTTGTCTCTATGGTTCGTTTCCTCTTCAAGTAGTCCTAGGCACAGACTGTGGAAAAGCACTTTCATTGAGAGAGGTTGCCAAGCTTCTAAGAAATAATGAGTTTCAGAAATACCAGCAAATGTTTTTTCACCCAATCTTGATGATACTTCGTGGAAATGATTAGTACACAAATCACACTTGGCTCTCCAAATTTTGTTCTTCTAGGTTGAAGCGTTCGTTTACAGTAGCAGTTTTTATATTTAGGTTTCACTCTGTTATCTCCTATATAGATAGATGAATTTGGAACTCTAAATCCAACATGGTTTGTAGTAGCTTTTTACAACTTGACAAAATAAAGGAGTTCTCAGTTTTCTCTCTATGATTTGTTTACGCTTCAAGTAGCCCTAGGAACAGACTGTGGAAAACACTTTCATTGAGAGGGATTGCCAAGCTTCTAAGAAATAACGAGTTTCCAAAATACCAACAAATATTTTTTCACCCAATCTTGATGATACTTGGTCGTAATGATCTGTACACAAATCCCACTTGGCTCACCAAATTTTGTTCTTCTAGGTTGAAGCTTTCGTTTACAGTAGCAGTTTGTATTTTTAAGTTCCCTCTGTTCTCTCCTATATAGATAGATGAATTTGGTACTCAAAATCCAACATGGTTTGTAGTAGCTCTTTGAAACTTGACAAAATAAAGGAGTTTTCAGTTTTGTCTCTATGATTTGTTTCCGCTTCATGTCGCCCTAAGCAGAGACTGTGGAAAAGCACTTTCATTGAAAGGGGTTGCCAAGCTTCCAAGAAATTACGAGTTTCCGAAATACCAGCAAATATTTTTTCACCCAATCTTGATGATACGTGTTGGTAATTACAAGTCCACAAATCCCACTTGGCTCACCCAATTTTGTTCTTCTAGATTGAATTGTTCGTTTACAGTAGCAGTTTTTATTTTTAGGTTTCACTCTGTTCTCTCCTATATAGATAGGTGAATTTGGAACTCTAAATCCAACATGGTTTGTAGTAGCTCTTTGAAACTTGACAAAATAAAGGAGTTCTCAGTTTTGTCTCTATGGTTTGTTTCCTCTTCAAGTAGTCCTAGCAACAGACTCTGGAAAAGCACTTTCATTGAGAGGGGTTGCCAAGCTTCTAAGAAATAACGTGTTTCAGAAATACCAGCAAATATTTTTTCACCCAATCTTGATGATACTTGGTGGAAATGATTAGTACACAAATCCCACTTGGCTCACCAAATTTTGTTCTTCTAGGTTGAAGCGTTCGTTTACAGTAGCAGTTTTTATTTTTAGGTTTCACTCTGTTCTCTCCTATATAGATAGATGAATTTGGAACGCTAAATCCAACATGGTTTGTAGTAGCTTTTTACAAATTGACAAAATAAAGGAGTTCTCAATTTTGTCTCTATGGTTTGTTTAAGCTTCAAGTAGCCCTAGGAACAGACTGTGGAAAAGCACTTTCTTTGAGAGGGGTTGCCAAGCTTCTAAGAAATAATGAGTTTCCAAAATACCAGCAAATATTTTCTCACCCAATCTTGATGATACTTGGTGGTAATGATCGGTAAACAAATCCCACTTGACTCACCAAATTTTGTTCTTCTAGGTTGAGACGTTCATTTACAGTAGCAGTTTATATTTTTAGGTTTCCCTCTGTTCTCTCATGTATAGATAGATGAATTTGGAACACTAAATCCAACATGGTTTGTAGTAGCTCTTTGAAAGTTGACAAAACAAAGGAGTTCTCAGTTTTGACTCTATGGTTTGTTTTCTCTTCAAGTAGCCCTAGGCACAGACTGTGGAAAAGCACTTTCATTGAAAGGCATTGCAAAGCTTCCAAGAAATTACGAGTTTCCGAAATAAAAGCAAATATTTTTTCACCCAATCTTGATGATACGTCGTGGTAATGACAAGTATACAAATCCCACTTGGCTCAACAAATTTTGTTCTTCTAGGTTGAAGGTTTCGTCTACAGTAGCAGTTTTTATATTTAGGTTTCACTCTGTTCTGTCCTATATAGATAGATGAATTTGGAACTCTAAATCCAACATGGTTTGTAGTAGCTCTTTGAAACTTGACAAAATAAAGGAGTTCTCAGTTTTGTCTCTATGATTTGTTTCCACGTCAAGTAGCCCAAAGCAGAGACTGTGGAGAAGCACTTTAATTGAGAGGGGTTGCCAAGCTTTCAAGAAATTACGAGTTTTCGAAATACCAGCAAATATTTTTTCAACCAATCTTGATGATACGTGGTGGTAATTACATGTCCACAAATCCCACTTGGCTCACCAAATTTTGTTCTTCTAGATTGAATTGTTCGTTTACAGTAGCAGTTTTATTTTTAGGTTTCACTCTGTTCTCTCCTATATAGATAGATGAATTTGGAACTCTAAATCCAACATGGTTTGTAGTAGCTCTTTGAAACTTGACAAAATAAAGGAGTTCTCAGTTTTGTCTCTATGGTTTGTTTCCTCTTCAAGTAGCCCTAGTCACAGACTGTGGAAAAGCACTTTCATTGAAAGGAGTTGCCAAGCTTCTAAAAAATAACGAGTTTCCGAAATATCAGCAAATATTTTTTCACCGAATCTTGATGATACTTGGTGGTCAGGATCGGTACACAAATCCCACTTGACTCACCAAATTTTGTTCTTCTAGGATGAAGCGTTCGTTTACAGTAGCAGTTTATATTTTTAGTTTTCCCTCTGTTCTCTGCTATAAAGATAGATGAATTTGGAACTCAAAATCCAACATGGTTTGTAGTAGCTCTTTGAAACTTGACAAAATAAAGGAGTTTTCAGTTTTGTCTCTATGATTTGTTTCCGCTTCATGTAGCCCTAAGCAGTGACTGTGGAAAAGCACTTTCATTGAAAGTGGTTGCCAAGGTTCCAAGAAATTACGAGTATCCGAAATACCAGCAAATAATTTTTCACCCATGTCGATGATACGTGGTGGTAATGACAAGTACACAAATACCACTTGGCTCACCAAATTTTGTTCTTCTAGGTTGAAGCGTTCGTCTACAGTAGCAGTTTTGATATTTAGGTTTCCCTCTGTTCTCTCCTATTTAGATAGATGAATTTGGAAAACTAAATCCAACATGGTTTGTAGTAGCTCTTTGAAACTTGACAAAATAAAGGAGTTCTCAGTTTTTTCTCTATGATTTGTTTCCGCGTCAAGTAGCCCAAAGCAGAGACTGTGGAGAAGCACTTTAATTGTGAGGGGTTGCCAAGCTTTCAAGAAATTACGAGTTTCCGAAATACCAGCAAATATTTTTTCACCCAATCTTGATGATACGTGTTGGTAATTACAAGTCCACAAATCCCACTTGGCTCACCAAATTTTGTTCGTCTAGATTGAATTGTTCGTTTACAGTAGCAGTTTTTATTTTTAGGTTTCACTCTGTTCTCTCCTATATAGATAGATGAATTTGGAACTCTAAATCCAACCTGGTTTGTAGTAGATCCTTGAAACTTGACAAAATAAAGGAGTTCTCAGTTTTGACTCTATGGTTTGTTTCCTCTTCAAGTAGCCCTAGGCACAGACTGTGGAAAAGCACTTTCATTGAGAGGGGTTGCCAAGCTTCTAAGAAATAACGAGTTTCCGAAATACCAGCAAATATTTTTACACCCAAACTTGATGATACTTGGTGGTAATGATCATTACACAAAGAACACTTGGCTCACCATATTTTGTTCTTCTAGGTTGAAGCGTTCATCTACAGTAGCAGTTTTTATATTTAGGTTTCACTCTGTTCTCTCCTATATAGAACGATGAATTTGGAACTCTAAATCCAACATGGTTTGTAGTAGCTCTTTGAAACTTGACAAAATAAAGGAGTTCTCAGTTTTGTCTCTATGAATTGTTTCCACTTCATGTAGCCCTAAGCAGATACTGTGGAAAAGCACTTTCATTGAACGGGGTTGCAAGCTTCCAATAAATTACGAGTTTCCGAAATACCAGCAAATATTTTTTCACCCAATGTTGATGATACTTGGAGGTAATGATCAGTACACAAATCCCACTTGGTTCACCAAATTTTGTTCTTCTAGGTAGAAGCGTTCGTCTACAGTAGCAGTTTTTATATTTAGGTTTCACTCTCTTCTCTCCTATATAGATAGATGAATTTGGAACTCTAAATCCAACATGGTTTGTAGTCGCTCTTTGAAACTTGACAAAATAAAGGAGTTCTCAGTTTTGTCTCTATGGTTTGTTTCATCTTGAATTAGCCCTAGGCACAGACTGTGGAAAAGCACTTTCATTGAGAGGGGTTGCCAAACTTCTAAGAAATTACGAGTTTCCGAAATGCCAGCAAATATTTTTTCACCCAATCATGATGATACTTGGTGGTAATGATCAGTACACAAATCCCAATTGGCTCACCAAATTTTGTTCTTCTACGTTGATGCGTTCGTCTACAGTAGCAGTTTTTATATTTAGGTTTCACTCTGTTCTCTGCTATATAGATAGATGAATTTGGAACTCTAAATCCAACATGGTTTGTAGTAGGTCTTTGAAACTTGACAAAATAAAGGAGTTCTCAGTTTTGTCTCCATGGTTTGTTTCCTCTTCAAGTAGCCCTATTCACAGACTGTGGAAAAGCACTTTTATTGAGAGGGGTTGCCAAGCTTCTAAGAAATAACGATTTTCCGAAATAACAGCAAATATTTTTTCACCCAATGTTGATGATACTTGGAGGTAATGATCAGCACACAAATCCCACTTGGTTCACCAAATTTTGTTCTTCTAGGTAGAAGCGTTCGTCTACAGTAGCAGTTTTTATATTTAGGTTTCACTCTGTTCTGTCCTATATAGATAGATGAATTTGGAACGCTAAATCCAACATGGTTTGTAGTAGCTCTTTGAAACTTGACAAAATAAAGGAGTTCTCAGTTTTGTCTCTATGATTTGTTTCCTCTACAAGTAGCCCTATTCACAGACTGTGGAAAAGCACTTTTATTGAGAGGGGTTGCCAAGCTTCTAAGAAATAACGATTTTCCGAAATAACAGCAAATATTTTTTCACCCAATGTTGATGATACTTGGAGGTAATGATCAGTACACAAATCCCACTTGGTTCACCAAATTTTGTTCTTCTAGGTAGAAGCGTTCATCTACAGTAGCAGTTTTTATATTTAGGTTTCACTCTCTTCTCTCCTATATAGATAGTTGAATTTGGAACTCTAAATCCAACATGGTTTGTAGTCGCTCTTTGAAACTTGACAAAAAAAAGGAGTTCTCAGTTTTGTCTCCATGGTTTGTTTCATCTTCAAGTAGCCCTAGTCACAGACTGTGGAAAAGCACTTTCATTGAAAGGGGTGGCCAATTTTCCAAGAAATTATGAGTTTCCGAAATACCAACAAATATTTTTTCACCCAATGTTGATAATACTTGGTGGTAATGATCAGAACACAAATCCCACTTGGGTCACCAAATTTTGTTCTTCTAGGTTGAAGCGTTCGTTTACAGTAGCAGTTTTTATATTTAGGTTTCACTCTGTTCTGTCCTATATAGATAGATGAATTTGTAACTCTGAATCAAACATGGTTTCTAGTAGCTCTTTGAAACTTGTCAAAATAAAGGAGTTCTCAGTTTTGTCGCTATGCTTTCTTTCATCTTCATGTAGCCCTAGGCACAGAGTGTGGAAAAGCATTTTCATTGAGGGGGGTTGCCAAGCTTCTAAGAAAAAATATTTTCGGAAATACCAGCAAATATTTTTTCACCCAATCTTGATGATACTTGGTGGTAATGATCAGTACACAAATCGCCCCTGGCTCACCAAATTTTGTTCTTCTAGTTTGAAGTGTTCGTCTACATTAGCAGTTTTTATATTTAGGTTTCACTCTGTTCTCCCCTATATTGATAGATGAATTTGGAACACTAAATCCAACATGGTTTGTAGTAGCTCTTTGAAACTTGACAAAATAAAGGAGTTCTCAGTTTTTTCTCTATGGTTTCTTTCCTCTTAAAGTATCCTTGGCACAGACTGTGGAAAAGCACTTTCTTTGAGAGGGGTTGCCAAGCTTCTAAAAAATAAAGAGTTTCCGAAATACCAGCAAATATTTTTTTCACCCAATGTTGATGATTCTTGGTGGTAATGATCAGTACACAAATACCACTTGGCTCACCAAATTTTGCTCTTCTGGGTTGAAGCGATCGTCTACATTAGCAGTTTTTATATTTAGGTTACTCTCTGTTCTCTCCTACATAGATAGATGAATTTGGAACTCTAAATCCAACATGGTGTGTAATAGCTCTTTGAAACTTGACAAAGTAAAGGAGTTCTCAGTTTTGTCTCTATGGTTTGTTTTTTCTTCAAGTCGCCCTAGGCACAGACTGTGGAAAAGCACTTTCATTGAGAGGGGTTGCCAAGTTTTAAGAAATAACGAGTTTCCGAAATACCAGCAAATATTTTTTCACCCAACCTTGAGGATACTTGGTGGTAATGATCGGTACACAAATCCCACTTGGCTCACCAAATTTTATTCTTCTAGGTGGAAGCGTTCGTTTACAGTAGCATTTTTAATATTTAGGTTCACTCTGTTCTCTCCTATATAGATAGATGAATTTGGAACTCTAAATCCAACATGGTTTGTAGTAGCTCTTTGAAACTTGACAAAATAAAGGAGTTCTCAGTTTTGTCTCTATGATTTGTTTCCACTTCATGTAGCCCAAAGCAGAGACGGTGGAAAAGCACTTTCATTGAGAGGGGTTGCCAAGCTTCCAATAAATTACGAGTTTGTGAAATACCAGCAAATATTTTTTCACCCAATGTTGATGATACTTGGTGGTAATGATCAGTACACAAATCCCACTTGGCTCACCAAATTTTGTTCTTCAAGGTTGAAGCGTTCGTTTACAGTAGCAGTTTTTATATTTAGGTTTCACTCTGTTCTCTCCTATATAGATAGATGAATTAGGAACTCTAAATCCATCATGGTTTTCAGTAGCTCTTTGAAAGTTGACAAAATGAAGGAGTTCTCAGTTTTCTCTCTATGGTTTGTTTCCTCTTCAAGTAGCCCTAGGCACAGACTGTGGAAAAGCACTTTCATTGAGAGGGGTTGCCAAGCTTCTAAGAATTTACGAGTTTCCGAAATACCAGCAAATATTTTCTCACAGAATCATGATGATACTTGGTGGTAATAATCAGTACACTAATCCCACTTGGCTCACCAAATTTTGTTCTTCTACGTTGAAGCGTTCGTCTACAGTAGCAGTTTTTATATTTAGGTTTCACTCTATTCTCTCCTATATTGATAGATGAATTTGGAACTCTAAATCCAACATGGTTTGTAGTAGCTCTTTGAAACTTGACGAAATAAAGGATTTCTCAGATTTTTCTTTATGGTTTGTTTCCACTTCAGGTAGTCCTATGCACAGACTGTGGAAAAGCACTTTCATTGAGAAGGGTTGATACGCTTCTAAGAAATAAGGAGTTTCCGAAATATCAGCAAATATTTTTTCACCGAATCTTGATGATACTTGGTGGTCATGATCGGTACACAAATCCAACTTAACTCACCAAATTTTGTTCTTCTAGGATGAAGCGTTTGTTTACAGTAGCAGTTTATATTTTTAGTTTTCCCTCTGTTCTCTCCTCTATAGATATATGAATTTGGAACTCTAAATCCAACATGGTTTGTAGTAGCTCTTTGAAACTTGACAAAATAAAGGAGTTCTCAGTTTTGTCTCTATGATTTGTTTCCACTTCATGTAGCCCAAAGCAGGGACGGTGGAAAAGCACTTTCATTGAGAGGGGTTGCCAAGCTTCCAATAAATTACGAGTTTGTGAAATACCAGCAAATATTTTTTCACCCAATGTTGATGATACTTGGTGGTAATGATCAGTACACAAATCCCACTTGGCTCACCAAATTTTGTTCTTCTGGGTTGAAGCGTTCGTCTACACTAGCAGTTTTCATATTTAGGTTACTCTCTGTTCTCTCCTACATAGATAGATGAATTTGGAACTCTAAATCCATCATGGTGTGTAATAGCTGTTTGAAAATTGACAAAGTAAAGGAGTTCTCAGTTTTGTCTCTATGGTTTGTTTCCTCTTCAAGTCGCCCTAGGCACAGACTGTGGAAAAGCACTTTCATTGAGAGGGGTTGCCAAGTTTTAAGAAATAACGAGTTTCCGAAATACCAGCAAATATTTTTTCACCCAATCTTGAGGATACTTGGTGGTAATGATCAGTACACAAATCCCACTTGGCTCATCAAATTTTGTTCTTCTGGGTTGAAGCGTTCGTCTACAGTAGCAGTTTTTATATTTAGGTTTCACTCTGTTCTCTCCTACATAGATAGATGAATGGAACTCTAAATCCAACATGGTGTGTAATAGCTCTTTGAAACTTGACAAAGTAAAGGAGTTCTCAGTTTTGTCTCTATGGTTTGTTTTTTCTTCAAGTCGCCCTAGGCACAGACTGTGGAAAAGCACTTTCATTGAGAGGGGTTGCCAAGTTTTAAGAAATAACGAGTTTACGAAATACCAGCAAATATTTTTTCACCCAATCTTGAGGATACTTGGTGGTAATGATCGGTACACAAATCCCACTTGGCTCACCAAATTTTATTCTTCTAGGTGGAAGCGTTCGTTTACAGTAGCATTTTTAATATTTAGGTTCACTCTGTTCTCTCCTATATAGATAGATGAATTTGGAACTCTAAATCCAACATGGTTTGTAGTAGCTCTTTGAAACTTGACAAAATAAAGGAGTTCTCAGTTTTGTCTCTATGATTTGTTTCCACTTCATGTAGCCCAAAGCAGAGACGGTGGAAAAGCACTTTCATTGAGAGGGGTTGCCAAGCTTCCAATAAATTACGAGTTTGTGAAATACCAGCAAATATTTTTTCACCCAATGTTGATGATACTTGGTGGTAATGATCAGTACACAAATCCCACTTGGCTCACCAAATTTTGTTCTTCAAGGTTGAAGCGTTCGTTTACAGTAGCAGTTTTTATATTTAGGTTTCACTCTGTTCTCTCCTATATAGATAGATGAATTAGGAACTCTAAATCCATCATGGTTTTCAGTAGCTCTTTGAAAGTTGACAAAATAAAGGAGTTGTAAGTTTGTCTCTATGGTTTGTTTCCTCTTCAAGTCGCCCTAGGCACAGACTGTGGAAAAGTATTTTCATTGAGAGGGGTTGCCAAGTTTTAAGAAATAACGAGTTTCCGAAATAACAGCAAATATTTTTTCACCCAATCTTGAGGATACTTGGTGGTAATGATCAGTACACAAATCCCACTTGGCTCACCAAATTTTGTTCTTCTGGTTTGATTCGTTCGTCTCCAGTAGCAGTTTTTATATTTTGGTTTCACTCTGTTCTCTCCTACATAGATAGATGAATGGAACTCTAAATCCAACATGGTGTGTAATAGCTCTTTGATTCTTGACGAAGTAAAGGAGTTCTCAGTTTTGTCTCTATGGTTTGTTTCCTCTTCAAGTCGCCCTAGGCACAGACTGTGGAAAAGCACTTTCATTGAGAGGGGTTGCCAAGCTTCTAAGAATTTACGAGTTTCCGAAATACCAGCAAATATTTTCTCACCCAATCATGATGATACTTGGTGGTAATGATCAGTACACTAATCCCACTTGGCTCACCAAATTTTGTTCTTCTACGTTGATGTGTTCGTCTACAGTAGCGGTTTTTATATTTAGGTTTCACTCTATTCTCTCCTATATTGATAGATGAATTTGGAACTCTAAATCCAACATGGTTTGTAGTAGCTCTTTGAAACTTGTCAAATAAAGGAGTTCTCAGTTTTGTCTTTATGGTTTGTTTCCTCTTCAAGTAGAGCTAGGAACAGACTGTGGAAAAGCACTTTCATTGAGAGGGGTTGCCAAGCTTCTAAGAAATTACGAGTTTCCGAAATACCAGCAAATATTTTTTCACCCAATCTTGATGATACTTTGTGGTAATGATCCGTACAAAAATCCCCCTTGGCTCAACAAATTTTGTTCTTCTAGTTTGAAGCGTTCGTCTACAGTTGCAGTTTTTATACTTAGGTTTCCCTCTGTTTTCTCCTATATAGATAGATGAATTTGGAACTCTAAATCCAACATGGTTTTTAATAGCACCTTGAAACTTGACAAAATAAAGGAGTTCTCAGTTTTGTCTGTACGGTTTGTTTCCTCTTCTTGTAGCCCTAGGCAAAGACTGTGGAAAAGCACTTTCATTGAGAGGCGTTGCCAAGCTTCTAAGAAATAACGAGTTTCCGAAATACCAGCAAATTTTTTTCACCCAATCTTGATGATAATTGGTGGTAATGATCAGTACACAAATCCCACTTGGCTCACCAAATTTTGTTCTTCTAGGTTGAAGCGTTCGTCTACAGTAGCAGTTTTAATATTTAGGTTTCACTCTGTTCTCTCATATATAGATAGATGAATTTGGAACTCTAAATCCAACATGGTTTGTAGTAGCTCTTTGAAACTTGACAAAATAACGGAGTTCTCAGTTTTGTCTCTATGGTTTGATTCATCTTCAAGTAGCCCTAGGCACAGACTGTGGAAAAGCACTTTCATTGAGAGGGGTTGCCAAGCTTCTGAGAAATTACGAATTTCCGAAATACCAGCAAATATTTTTTCACCCAATCTTGATGATACTTGGTGGTAAGGATCAGTACACAAATCCCACTTTGCTCACCAAATTTTGTTCTTCTAGGTTGAAGCGTTCGTCTACAGTAGGAGTTTTTATATTTAGGTTTCTCTCTGTTCTCTCCTATATAAATATATGAATATGGAACTCTAAATCCAACATGGATTGTAGTAGCTCTTTGAAACTTACAAAATAAAGGATTTCTCAGTTTTGTCTCTATGGTTTGTTTCCTCTTCAAGTAGCCCTAGGCACAGACTGTGGAAAAGCACTTTCATTGAGAGGGGTTGCCAAGCTTCTAAGAAATAACGAGTTTCTGAAATACCAGCAAATATTTTTTCACCCAATCTTGATGATACTTGGTGGTAATGATCAGTACACAGATCCCACTTGGCTCAACAAATTTTGTTCTTCTAGATTGAAGCGTTCGTCTACAATAGCAGTTTTTATATTTAGGTTTCCCTCTGTTCTCTCCTATTTAGATAGATGAATTTGGAACTCTAAATCCATCATGGTTTTAAGTAGCTCTTTGACACTTGACAAAATAAAGGAGTTCTCAGTTTTGTCTCTATGGTTTGTTTCGTCTTCAAGTAGCCCTAGGCACAGACTGTGGAAGCACTTTCATTGAGATGGGTTGTCAAGCTTCTAAGAAATAACGGGTTACCAAAATACCAGCAAATATTTTTTCACCCAGTCTTGATGATACTTTGTGGTAACGATCAGTACACAAATCCCACTTGGGTCACCAAATTTTGTTCTTCTAGGTTGAAGCGTTCGTTTACAGTAGCAGTTTTTATATTTAGGTTTCACTCTGTTCTCTCCTATATAGATAGATGAATTTGTAACTCTAAATCAAACATGGTTTCTAGTAGCTCTTTGAAACTTGTCAAATAAAGGAGTTCTCAGTTTTGTCTCTATGCTTTCTTTCATCTTCATGTAGCCCTAGGCACAGAGTGTGGAAAAGCATTTTCATTGACAGGGGTTGCCAAGCTTCTAAGAAAAAACATTTTCGGAAATACCAGCAAATATTTTTTCACCCAATCTTGATGATACTTGGTGGTAATGATCAGTACACAAATCGCCCTTGGCTCACCAAATTTTGTTCTTCTAGTTTGAAGCGTTCGTCTACAGTAGCCGTTTTTATACTTAGGTTTCACTCTGTTCTCTCCTATATAGATAGATGAATTTGGAACTCTAAATCCAACATGGTTTGTAGTCGCTCTTTGAAACTTGACAAAATAAAGGAGTTCTCAGTTTTGTCTCTATGGTTTGTTTCATCTTCAAGTAGCCCTAGGCACAGAGTGTGGAAAAGCACTTTCATTGAGAGGGGTTGCCAAGCTTCTAAGAATTTACGAGTTTCCGAAATACCAGCAAATATTTTCTCACCCAATCATGATGATACTTGGTGGTAATGATCAGTACACTAATCCCACTTGGCTCACCAAATTTTGTTCTTCTACGTTGATGCGTTCGTCTACAGTAGCAGTTTTTATATTTAGGTTTCACTCTATTCTCTCCTATGAAGATAGATGAATTTGGAATACTAATTCCAACATGTTTTGTAGTAGCTCTTTGAAACGTGACAAAATAAAGGAGTTCTCAGTTTTGTCTTTATGGTTTGTTTCCTCTTCAAGTAGCCCTAGGCACAGACTGTGGAAAAGCATTTTCATTGAGAGGGGTTGCCAAGCTTCTAAGAAATAACGAGTTTCCGAAACACCAGCAAATATTTTTTCACCCAATCTTGATGATACTTGTTGCTAATGATCAGTACACAAATCCCACTTGGCTCATCAAATTTTGTACTGCTAGGTTGAAGCGTTAGTCTACAGTAGCAGTTTTTATATTTAGGTTTCTCTCTGTTCTCTCCTATATAGATAGATGAATTTGGAACTCTAAATCCAACATGGATTGTAGTAGCTCTTTGAAACTTGACAAAATAAAGGAGTTCTCAGTTTTGTCTCTATGGTTTGTTTCCTCTTCAAGTAGCCCTAGGCACAGACTGTGGAAGCACTTTCATTGAAATGGGTTGCCAAGCTTCTAAGAAATAACGTGTTTTCAAAATACCAGCAAATATTTTTTCACCCAATCTTGATGATACTTGGTGGTAATGATCAGTACACAAATCCCACTTGGCTCACCAAATTTTGTTCTTCTAGGTTGAAGCGTTCGTCTACAGTAGCAGTTTTTATATTTAGGTTTCTCTCTGTTCTCTCCTATATAGATAGATGAATTTGGAACTCTAAATCCAACATGGATTGTAGTAGCTCTTTGAAACTTGCAAAATAAAGGAGTTCTGAGTTTTGTCTCTATGGTTTGTTTCCTCTTCAAGTAGCCCTAGGCGCAGACTCTGGAAAAGCACTTTCATTGAGAGGGGTTGCCAAGCTTCTAAGAAATAACGAGTTTCCGAAGTACCAGCAAATATTTTTTCACCCAATCTTGATGATGCTGGTTGCTAATGATCAGTACACAAATCCCACTTGGCTCACCAAATTGTGTTCTTCTAGGTTGAAGCGTTCGCCTACAGTAGAAGTTTTTATATTTAGGTTTCCCTCTGTTCTCTCCTATATAGATATATGAATTTGTAACTCTAAATCCAACATGGTTTATAGTAGCTCTTTGAAACTTGACAAAATAAAGGAGTTCTCAGTTTTGTCTCTATGGTTTGTTTCCTCTTCAAGTAGCCCTAGGCACAGACTGTGGAAAAGCACTTTCATTGAGAGAGTTTGCCAAGCTTCTTAGAAATTACGAGTTTCCGAAATACCAGCAAATATTTTTTCACCCAATCTTGATGATACTTGGTGGTAATGATCAGTACACAAATCCCACTTGGCTCACCAAATTTTGTTCTTCTAGGTTGAAGCGTTCGTCTACAGTAGCAGTTTTTATATTTAGGTTTCTCTCTGTTCTCTCCTATATAGATAGATGAATTTGGAACTCTAAATCCAACATGGATTGTAGTAGTTCTTTGAAACTTGAAAAAATAAAGGAGTTCTCAGTTTTGTCTCTATGGTTTGTTTCCTCTTCAAGTAGCCCTAGGCACAGACTGTGGAAGCACTTTCATTGAGATGGGTTGCCAAGCTTCTAAGAAATAACGAGTTTCCATAATACCAGCAAATATTTTTTCACCCAATCTTGATCATACTTGGTGGTAATGATCAGTACACAAATCCCACTTGGCTCACCAAATTGTTCGTCTAGGTTGAAGCGTTCGTCTACAGTAGCAATTTTTATATTTAGGTTTCACTCTGTTCTCTCATATATAGATAGATGAATTTGGAACTTTAAATCCAACATGGATTGTAGTAGCTCTTTGAAACTTGACAAAATAAAGGAGTTCTCAGTTTTTTCTCTATGGTTTGTTTCCTCTTCAAGTAGCCCTAGGCACAGACTGTGGAAAACCACTTTCATTGAGAGGGGTTGCCAAGCTTCTAAGAAATAACGAGTTTCCGAAATACCAGCAAATATTTTTTCACCCAATCTTGATGATACTTGGTGGTAATGATCAGTACACAGATCCCACTTGGCTCACCAAATTTTGTTGTTCTAGGTTGAAGCGTTCGTCTACAGTAGCAGTTTTTATATTTAGGTTTCACTCTATTCTCTCATATATAGATAGATGAATTTGGAACTCTAAATCCAACATGGATTGTAGTAGCTCTTTGAAACTTGACAAAATAAAGGAGTTCTCAGTTTTGTCTGTATGGTTTGTTTCCTCTTCAAGTAGCCCTAGTCACAGACTGTGGAAAAGCACTTTCATTGAGAGGGTTGCCAAGCTTTTAAAAATTACTATTTTCTGAAATACCAGCAAATATTTTTTCACCCAATCTTGATGATACTTGTTGCTAATGATCAGTACACAAATCCCACTTGGCTCACCAAATTTTGTTCTTCTAGTTTGAAGCGTTCGTCTACAGTTGCAGTTTTTATACTTAGGTTTCCCTCTGTTTTCTCCTATATAGATAGATGAATTTGGAACTCTAAATCCAACATGGTTTTTAATAGCACTTTGAAACTTGACAAAATAAAGGAGTTCTCAGTTTTGTCTGTACGGTTTGTTTCCTCTTCTTGTAGCCCTAGGCAAAGACTGTGGAAAAGCAATTTCATTGAGAGGCGTTGCCAAGCTTCTAAGAAATAACGAGTTTCCGAAATACCAGCAAATATTTTTTCACCCAATCTTGATGATAATTGGTGGTAATGATCAGTACACAAATCCCACTTGGCTCACCAAATTTTGTTCTTCTAGGTTGAAGCGATCGTCTACAGTAGCAGTTTTAATATTTAGGTTTCACTCTGTTCTCTCATGTATAGATAGATGAATTTGGAACTCTAAATCCAACATGGTTTGTAGTAGCTCTTTGAAACTTGACAAAATAACGGAGTTCTCAGTTTTGTCTCTATGGTTTGATTCATCTTCAAGTAGCCCTAGGCACAGACTGTGGAAACGCACTTTCATTGAGAGGGGTTGCCAAGTCTGAGAAATTACGAATTTCCGAAATACCAGCAAATATTTTTTCACCCAATCTTGTTGATACTTGGTGGTAAGGATCAGTACACAAATCCCACTTTGCTCACCAAATTTTGTTCTTCTAGGTTGAAGCGTTCGTCTACAGTAGGAGTTTTTATATTTAGGTTTCTCTCTGTTCTCTCCTATATAAATATATGAATATGGAACTCTAAATCCAACATGGATTGTAGTAGCTCTTTGAAACTTACAAAATAAAGGAGTTCTCAGTTTTGTCTCTATGGTTTGTTTCCTCTTCAAGTAGCCCTAGGCACAGACTGTGGAAAAGCACTTTCATTGAGAGGGGTTGCCAAGCTTCTAAGAAATAACGAGTTTCTGAAATACCAGCAAATATTTTTTCACCCAATCTTGATGATACTTGGTGGTAATGATCAGTACACAGATCCCACTTGGCTCAACAAATTTTGTTCTTCTAGGTTGAAGCGTTCGTCTACAATAGCAGTTTTTATATTTAGGTTTCCCTCTGTTTTCTCCTATATAGATAAATGAATTTGGAACTCTAAATCCAACATGGTTTGTAGTAGCTCTTTGAAACGTGACAAAATAAAGGAGTTCTCAGTTTTGTCTTTATGGTTTGTTTCCTCTTCAAGTAGCCCTAGGCACAGACTGAGGAAAAGCACTTTCATTGAGAGGGGTTGCCAAGCTTTTAAGAAATTACGAGTTTCCGAAATACCAGCAAATATTTTTTCACCCAATCTTGATGATACTTGGTGGTAATGATTAGTACACAAATCCCACTTGGCTCACCAAATTTTGTTCTTCTAGGTTGAAGCGTTCGTCTACAGTAGCAGTTTTTATATTTAGGTTTCCCTCTGTTCTCTCCTATATAGATAGATGAATTTGGAACTCTAAATCCAACATGGTTTGTAGTAGCTCTTTGAAACTTCACAAAATAAAGGAGTTCTCAGTTTTGTTAGTATGGTTTGTTTCCTCTTCTTGTAGCCCTAGGCACAGACTGTGGAAAAGCACTTTCATTGAGAGGGGTTGCCAAGCTTCTAAGAAATAACGAGTTTCCGAAATACCAGCAAATATTTTTCACCCAATCTTGATGATACTTGGTGGTAATGATCAGTACAGAAATCCCACTTTGCTCACCAAATTTTGTTCTTCAAGGTTGAAGCATTCGTCTACAGTAGCAGTTTTTATATTTAGGTTTCCCTCTGTTCTCTCCTATTTAGATAGATGAATTTGGAACTCTAAATCCATCATGGTTTTAAGTAGCTCTTTGACACTTGACAAAATAAAGGAGTTCTCAGTTTTGTCTCTATGGTTTGTTTCGTCTTCAAGTAGCCCTAGGCACAGACTGTGGAAGCACTTTCATTGAGATGGGTTGTCAAGCTTCTAAGAAATAACGGGTTACCAAAATACCAGCAAATATTTTTTCACCCAGTCTTGATGATACTTTGTGGTAACGATCAGTACACAAATCATACTTGGCTCACCAAATTTTGTTCTTCTAGGTTGAAGCGTTCGTCTACAGTAGCAGTTTTTATATTTAGGTTTCCCTCTGTTCTCTCCTGTATAGATAGATGAATTTGGAACTCTAAATCCAACATGGTTTGTACTAGCTCTTTGAAACTTGAAAAATAAAAGCGTTCTCAGTTTTGTCTCTATGGATTGTTTCCTCTTCTCTTAGCCCTAGGCACAGACTGTGGAAAAGCACTTTCATTGAGAGGGGTTGCCAAGCTTTTAAGAAATAACGAGTTTCCGAAATACCAGCAAATATTTTTTCACCCAATATTGATGATACTTGTTGCTAATGATCAGTACACAAATCCCACTTGGCTCACCAAATTTTGTTCTTCTAGTTTGAAGCTTTCGTCTACAGTAGCAGTTTTTATATTTAGGTTTCCCTCTGTTCTCTCCTATACAGATAGATGAATTTGGAACTCTAAATCCAACATGGTTTGTAGTAGCTCTTTGAAACTTGACAAAATAAAGGAGTTCTCAGTTTTGTCTCTATGGTTTGTTTCCTCTTCAAGTAGCCCTAGGCACAGACTGTGGAAAAGCACTTTCATTGAGAGGGGTTGCCAATCTTCTAAGAAATAACGGGTTTCCGAAATACCAGCAAATATTTTTTCAACCAATCTTGATGATACTTGGTGTTAATGATCAGTACACAAATCCCACTTGGCTCACCAAATTTTGTTCTTCTAGGTTGAAGCGTTCATCTTCAGTAGCAGTTTTTATATTTAGGTTTCCCTCTGTTCTCTCCTATATAGATAGATGAATTTGGAACTCTAAATCCAACATGGTTTGTAGTAGCTCTTTGAAACTTGACAAAATAAAGGAGTTCTCAGTTTTGTCTCTATGGTTTGTTTCCTCTTCAAGTAGCCGTAATCACAGACTGAGGAAAAGCACTTTCATTGAGAGGGGTTGCCAAGCTTCTAAGAAATTACGAGTTTCCGAAAGACCAGCAAATATTTTTTCACCCAATCTTGATGATACTTGTTGCTAATGATCAGTACAGAAATCCCACTTGGCTCATCAAATTTTGTACTTCTAGGTTGAAGCGTTCGTCTACAGTAGCAGTTTTTATATTTAGGTTTCTCTCTGTTCTCTCCTATATAGATAGATGAATTTGGAACTCTAAATGCAACATGGATTGTAGTAGCTCTTTGAAACTTGACAAAATAAAGGAGTTCTGAGTTTTGTCTCTATGGTTTGTTTCCTCTTCAAGTAGCCCTAGGCGCAGACTCTGGAAAAGCACTTTCATTGAGAGGGGTTGCCAAGCTTCTAAGAAATAACGAGTTTCCGAAGTACCAGCAAATATTTTTTCACCCAATCTTGATGATACTGGTTGCTAATGATCAGTACACAAATCCCACTTGGCTCACCAAATTGTGTTCTTCTAGGTTGAAGCGTTCGCCTACAGTAGAAATTTTTATATTTAGGTTTCCCTCTGTTCTCTCCTATATAGATATATGAATTTGTAACTCTAAATCCAACATGGTTTATAGTAGCTATTTGAAACTTGACAAAATAAAGGAGTTCTCAGTTTTGTCTCTATGGTTTGTTTCCTCTTCAAGTAGCCCTAGGCACAGACTGTGGAAAAGCACTTTCATTGAGAGAGTTTGCCAAGCTTCTTAGAAATTACGAGTTTCCGAAATACCAGCAAATATTTTTTCACCCAATCTTGATGATACTTGGTGGTAATGATCACTACACAAATCCCACTTGGCTCACCAAATTTTGTTCTTCTAGGTTGAAGCGTTCATCTACAGTAGCAGTTTTTATATTTAGGTTTCTCTCTGTTCTCTCCTATATAGATAGATGAATTTGGAACTCTAAATCCAACTTGGATTGTAGTAGTTCTTTGAAACTTGAAAAAATAAAGGAGTTCTCAGTTTTGTCTCTATGGTTTGTTTCCTCTTCAAGTAGCCCTAGGCACAGACTGTGGAAGCACTTTCATTGAAATGGGTTGCCAAGCTTCTAAGAAATAACGTGTTTTCAAAATACCAGCAAATATTTTTTCACCCAATCTTGATGATACTTGGTGGTAATGATCAGTACACAAATCCCACTTGGCTCACCAAATCTTGTTCTTCTAGGTTGAAGCGTTCGTCTACAGTAGCAGTTTTTATATTTAGGTTTCTCTCTGTTCTCTCCTATATAGATAGATGAATTTGGAACTCTAAATCCAACATGGATTGTAGTAGCTCTTTGAAACTTGACAAAATAAAGGAGTTCTGAGTTTTGTCTCTATGGTTTGTTTCCTGTTCAAGTAGCCCTAGGCGCAGACTCTGGAAAAGCACTTTCATTGAGAGGGGTTGCCAAGCTTCTAAGAAATAACGAGTTTCCGAAGTACCAGCAAATATTTTTTCACCCAATCTTGATGATACTGGTTGCTAATGATCAGTACACAAATCCCACTTGGCTCACCAAATTGTGTTCTTCTAGGTTGAAGCGTTCGCCTACAGTAGAAGTTTTTATATTTAGGTTTCCCTCTGTTCTCTCCTATATAGATATATGAATTTGTAACTCTAAATCCAACATGGTTTATAGTAGCTATTTGAAACTTGACAAAATAAAGGAGTTCTCAGTTTTGTCTCTATGGTTTGTTTCCCTCTTCAAGTAGCCCTAGGCACAGACTGTGGAAAAGCACTTTCATTGAGAGAGTTTGCCAAGCTTCTTAGAAATTACGAGTTTCCGAAATACCAGCAAATATTTTTTCACCCAATCTTGATGATACTTGGTGGTAATGATCACTACACAAATCCCACTTGGCTCACCAAATTTTGTTCTTCTAGGTTGAAGCGTTCATCTACAGTAGCAGTTTTTATATTTAGGTTTCTCTCTGTTCTCTCCTATATAGATAGATGAATTTGGAACTCTAAATCCAACTTGGATTGTAGTAGTTCTTTGAAACTTGAAAAAATAAAGGAGTTCTCAGTTTTGTCTCTATGGTTTGTTTCCTCTTCAAGTAGCCCTAGGCACAGACTGTGGAAGCACTTTCATTGAGATGGGTTGCCAAGCTTCTAAGAAATAACGAGTTTCCATAATACCAGCAAATATTTTTTCACCCAATCTTGATCACACTTGGTGGTAATGATCAGTACACAAATCCCACTTGGCTCACCAAATTGTTCGTCTAGGTTGAAGCGTTCGTCTACAATAGCAATTTTTATATTTAGGTTTCACTCTGTTCTCTCATATATAGATAGATGAATTTGGAACTATAAATCCAACATGGATTGTAGTAGCTCTTTGAAACTTGACAAAATAAAGGAGTTCTCAGATTTGTCTCTATGGTTTGTTTCCTCTTCAAGTAGCCCTAGGCACAGACTGTGGAAAACCACTTTCATTGAGAGGGGTTGCCAAGCTTCTAAGAAATAACGAGTTTCCGAAATACCAGCAAATATTTTTTCAACCAATCTTGATGATATTTGGTGGTAATGATCAGTACACAGATCCCACTTGGCTCACCAAATTTTGTTCTTCTAGGTTGAAGCGTTCGTCTACAGTAGCAGTTTTTATATTTAGGTTTCACTCTGTTCTCTCATATATAGATAGATGAATTTGGAACTCTAAATCCAACATGGATTGTAGTAGCTCTTTGAAACTTGACAAAATAAAGGAGTTCTCAGTTTTGTCTGTATGGTTTGTTTCCTCTTCAAGTAGCCCTAGTCACAGACTGTGGAAAAGCACTTTCATTGAGAGGGTTGCCAAGCTTTTAAAAATTACTATTTTCTGAAATACCAGCAAATATTTTTTCACCCAATCTTGATGATACTTGTTGCTAATGATCAGTACACAAATCGCACTTGGCTCACCAAATTTTGTTCTTCTAGTTTGAAGCGTTCGTCTACAGTTGCAGTTTTTATACTTAGGTTTCCCTCTGTTTTCTCCTATATAGATAGATGAATTTGGAACTCTAAATCCAACATGTTTTGTAGTAGCTCTTTGAAACGTGACAAAATAAAGGAGTTCTCCGTTTTGTCTCTATGGTTTGTTTCCTCTTCAAGTAGCCTAGGCACAGACTGTGGAAAAGCACTTTCATTGAGAGCGGTTGCCAAGCTTCTAAGAAATTACGAGTTTCCGAAATACCAGCAAATATTTTTTCACCCAATCTTGATGATACTTTGTGGTAATGATCCGTACAAAAATCCCACTTGGCTCAACAAATTTTGTTCTTCTAGGTTGAAGCGTTCGTCTACAGTAGCAGTTTTCATATTTAGGTTTCCCTCTGTTCTCTCCTATATAGATAGATGAATTTGGAACTCTAAATCCAACATGGTTTGTACTAGCTCTTTGAAACTTGACAAAATAAAGGAGTTCTCAGTTTTGTCTGTACGGTTTGTTTCCTCTTCTTGTAGCCCTAGGCACAGACTGTGGAAAAGCACTTTCATTGAGAGGGGTTGCCAAGCTTCTAAGAAATAACGAGTTTCCGAAATACCAGCAAATATTTATTCACCCAATCTTGATGATACTTGGTGGTAATGATCAGTACACAAATCCCACTTGGCTCACCAAATTTTGTTCTTCTACGTTGAAGCGTTCGTCTACAGTAGCAGTTTTTATATTTAGGTTTCCCTCTGTTCTCTCCTATATAGATATATGAATTTGGAACTCTAAATCCAACATGGTTTGTAGTAGCTCTTTGAAACTTGACAAAATAAAGGAGTTCTCTGTTTTGCCTCAATGGTTTGTTTCCTCCTCAAGTAGCCCTAGGCACAGACTGTGGAAATGCACTTTCATTGAGAGTCGTCGCCAAGCTTCTAAGAAATTACAAGTTTCCGAAATACCAGCATATATTTTTTCACCCAATCTTGATGATACTTGGTGGTAATGATCAGTACAAAAATCCCACTTGGCTCACCAAATTTTGTTCTTCTAGTTTGAAGCTTTCGTCTACAGTAGCAGTTTTTATATTTAGGTTTCCCTCTGTTCTCTCCTATATAGATAGATGAATTTGGAACTCTAAATCCAACATGGTTTGTAGTAGCTCTTTGAAACTTCACAAAATAAAGGAATTGTGAGTTTTATCTCTGTGGTTTGTTTCCTCTTCAAGTAGCCCTAGGCACAGACTGTGGAAAACCACTTTCATTGAGAGGGGTTGCCACGCTTCTAAGAAATAACGAGTTTCCGAACTACCAGCAAATATTTTTTCACCCAATCTCGATGATACTTGGTGGTAATGATCAGTACACAAATCCCACTTGGCTCACCAAATTTTGTTCTTCTACATTGAAGCGTTCGTCTACAGTAGCAGTTTTTATATTTAGGCTTCCCTCTGTTCTCTCTTTTATAGATAGATGAATTTGGAACTCTAAATCCAACATGGTTTGTAGTAGCTCTTTGAAACTTCACAAAATAAAGGAGTTCTCAGTTTTGTCTCAATGGTTTGTTTCCTCCTCAAGTAGCCCTAGGCACAGACTGGGGAAAAGCACTTTCATTGAGAGTGGTTGCCAAGCTTTTAAGAAATAACGAGTTTCTGAAATACCAGCAAATATTTTTTCACCCAATCTTGATGATACTTGGTGGTAATGATCATTACAGAAATCCCACTTTGCTCACCACATTTTGTTCTTCTAGGTTGAAGCATTCGTCTACAGTAGCAGTTTTTATATTTAGGTTTCCCTCTGTTCTCTCCTATTTAGATAGATGAATTTGGAACTCTAAATCCATCATGGTTTTAAGTAGCTCTTTGACACTTGACAAAATAAAGGAGTTCTCAGTTTTGTCTCTATGGTTTGTTTCGTCTTCAAGTAGCCCTATGCACAGACTGTGGAAGCACTTTCATTGAGATGGGTTGTCAAGCTTCTAAGAAATAACGGGTTACCAAAATACCAGCAAATATTTTTTCACCCAGTCTTTGTGATACTTTGTGGTAACGATCAGTACACAAATCCCACTTGGCTCACAAAATTTTGTTCTTCTAGGTTGAAGCGTTCGTCTACAGTAGCAGTTTTTATATTTAGGTTTCCCTCTGTTCTCTCTGTATAGATAGATGAATTTGGGACTCTAAATCCAACATGGTTTGTACTAGCTCTTTGAAACTTGAAAAATAAAAGCGTTCTCAGTTTTGTCTCTATGGATTGTTTCCTCTTCTCTTAGCCCTAGGCACAGACAGTGGAAAAGCACTTTCATTGAGAGGGGTTGCCAAGCTTTTTAGAAATAACGAGTTTCCGAAATACCAGCAAATATTTTTTCACCCAATATTGATGATACTTGTTGCTAAAGATCAGTACACAAATCCCACTTGGCTCACCAAATTTTGTTCTTCTAGTTTGAAGCGTTCGTCTACAGTAGCAGTTTTTTATTTAGGTTTCACTCTGATTTCTTATATATAGATAGATGAATTTGGAACTCTAAATCCAATATGGTTTGTAATAGCTCTTTGATACTTGACAAAATAAAGGAGTTCTCAGTTTTGTCTCTATGGTTTGTTTCCTGTTCAAATAGCCCTAGTCACAGACTGAGGAAAAGCACTTTCATTGAAAGGAGTTGCCAAGATTCTAAGAAATTACGAGTTTCCGAAATACCAGCAAATAGTTTTTCACCCAATCTTGATGATACTTGTTGCTAATGATCAGTACACAAATCCCACTTGACTCACCAAATTTTGTTCTTCTACGTTGAAGCGTTCGTCTACAGTAGCAGTTTTTATATTTAGGTTTCTCTCTGTTCTCTCCTATATAGATAGATGAATTTGGAACTCTAAATCCAACATGGATTGTAGTAGCTCTTTGAAACTTGACAAAATAAAGGAGTTCTCAGTTTTGTCTCTATGGTTTGTTTCCTCTTCAAGTAGCCCTAGGCACAGACTGTGGAAAAGCACTTTCATTGAGATTGGTTGCCAAACTTCTAAGAAATAACGAGTTTCCGAAATACCAGCAAATATTTTTTCACCCAATCTTGATGATACTTGGTGGTAATGATCAGTACACAGATCCCACTTGGCTCACCAAATTTTGTTCTTCTAGGTTGAAGGGTTCGTCTACAGTAGTCGTTTTTATATTTAGGTTTCACTCTGTTCTCTCCTATATAGATAGATGAATTTCGAACTCTAAATCCAACATGGTTTGTAGTAGCTCTTTGAAACTTGACAAAATAAAGGAGTTCTGAGTTTTCTCTCTGTGGTTTGTTTCCTCTTCAAGTAGCCCTAGGCAAAGACTGTGGAAAACCATTTTCATTGAGAGGGGTTGCCACGCTTCTAAGAAATAACGAGTTTCCGAAATACCAGCAAATATTTTTTCACCCAATCTTGGTGATACTTGGTGGTAATGATCAGTACACAAATCCCACTTGGCTCACCAAATTTTGTTCTTCTAGGTTGAAGCGTTCGTCTACAGTAGCAGTTTTTATATTTAGGTTTCACTCTGTTCTCTCCTATTTAGATAGATGAATTTGGAACTCTAAATCCAACATGGTTTTTAGTAGCTCTTTGAAACTTGACAAAATAAAGGAGTTCTCAGTTTTGTCTCTATGGTTTGTTTACTCTTGAAGTAGCCCTAGGCACAGACTGTGGAAAGCACTTTCATTGAGATGGATTGCCAAGATTCTAAGAAATAACGAGTTTCCAAAATACCAGCAAATATTTTTTCACCCAATCTTGATGATACTTGGTGGAATGATCAGTACACAAATCCCACTTGGCTCACCAAATTTTGTTCTTCTAGGTTGAAGCGTTCGTCTACAGTAGCAGTTTTTATATTTAGATTTCCCTCTGTTCTCTCCTGTATAGATAGATGAATTTGGAACTCTAAATCCAACATGGTTTGTACTAGCTCTTTGAAACGTGACAAAATAAAGGAGTTCTCAGTTTTGTCTCTATGGTTTGTTTCCTCTTCAAGTAGCCCTAGGCACAGACTGTGGAAAAGCACTTTCATTGAGAGGAGTTGCCAAGCTTCTAAGAAATAACGAGTTTCTGAAATACCAGCAAATATTTTTTTCACCCAATCTTGATGATACTTGTTGCTAATGATCAGTACACAAATCCCACTTGGCTCACCAAATTTTGTTCTTCTAGGTTGAAGAGTTCATCTACAGTAGTCGTTTTTATATTTAGGTTTCACTCTGTTCTCTCATATATAGATAGATGAATTTGGAACTCTAAATCCAACATGGTTTGTAGTAGCTCTTTGAAACTTGACAAAATAAAGGAGTTCTGAGTTTTGTCTCTGTGGTTTGTTTCCTCTTCAAGTAGCCCTAGGCAAAGACTGTGGAAAACCATTTTCATTGAGAGGTGTTGCCACGCTTCTAAGAAATAACGAGTTTCCGAAATACCAGCATATATTTTTTCACCCAATCTTGATGATACTTGTTGCTAATGATCAGTACACAAATCCCACTTGGCTCACCAAATTTTGTTCTTCTAGGTTGAAGCGTTCGTCTACAGTAGCAGTTTTTATATTTAGGATTCTCTCTGTTCTCTCCTATATAGATAGATGAATTTGGAACTCTAAATCCAACTTGGATTGTAGTAGCTCTTTGAAACTTGACAAAATAAAGGAGTTCTCAATTTTGTCTGTATGGTTTGTTTCCTCTTCAAGTAGCCCTAGTCACAGACTGTGGAAAAGCACTTTCATTGAGAGGGTTGCCAAGCTTTTAAGAAATTACTATTTTCTGAAATACCCTCAATATTTTTTCACCCAATCTTGATGATACTTGTTGCTAATGATCAGTACACAAATCCCACTTGGCTCACCAAATTTTGTTCTTCTAGGTTGAAGCGTTCGTCTACAGTAGCAGTTTTTATATCTAGGTTTCCCTCTGTTCTCTCCTATATAGATAGATGAATTTGGAACTCTAAATCCAACATGGTTTGTAGTAGCTCTTTGAAAGTTCACAAAATAAAGGAGTTCTCAGTTTTGTCTCTATGGTTTGTTTCCTCCTCAAGTAGCCGAAGCACAGACTGTGGAAAAGCACGTTCATTGAGGGGGGTTGCAAAGCTTCTAAGAAATTACGAGTTTCCGAAATACCAGCAAATATGTTTTCAGCCAATCTTGATGATACTTGTTGCTGATGATCAGTACACAAATCCCACTTGGCTCATCAAATTCTGTTCTTCTAGGTTGAAGCGTTCGTCTACAGTTGCAGTTTTTATATTTAGGTTTCCCTCTGTTTTCTCCTATATAGATAGATGAATTTGGAACTCTAAATCCAACATGTTTTGTAGTAGCTCTTTGAAACGTGACAAAATAAAGGAGTTCTCAGTTTTGTGTCTATGGTTTGTTTCCTCTTCAAGTATTCCTAGGCACAGACTGTGGAAAAGCACTTTCATTGAGAGGGGTTGCCAAGCTTCTAAGAAATTACGAGTTTCCGAAATACCAGTAAATATTTTTTCACCCAATCTTGGTGATACTTTGTGGTAATTATCAGTACACAAATCCCACTTGGCTCAACAAATTTTGTTCTTCTAGGTTGAAGCGTTCGTCTACAGTAGCAGTTTTTATATTTAGGTTTCACTCTGTTCTCTCATATATAGATAGATGAATTTGGAACTCTAAATCCAACATGGTTTGTAGTAGCTCTTTGAAACTTGACAAAATAAAGGAGTTCTCAGTTTTGTCTCTATGGTTTGTTTCCTCTTCAAGTAGCCCTAGTCACAGACTGTGGAAAAGCACTTTCATTGAGAGGGTTGCCAAGCTTCTAAAATTACGAGTTTCCGAAATACCAGCAAATATTGTTTCACCCAATCTTGATGATACTTTGTGGTAATGATCAGTACACAAATCCCACTTTGCTCACCAAATTTTGTTCTTCTAGGTTGAAGCATTCGTCTACAGTAGCAGTTTTTATATTTAGGTTTCCCTCTGTTCTCTCCTATTTAGATAGATGAATTTGGAACTCTAAATCCAACATGGTTTTAGTAGCTCTTTGAAACTTGACAAAATAAAGGGGTTCTCAGTTTTGTCTCTATGGTTTGTTTCCTCTTCAAGTAGCCCTATGCACAGACTGTGAAAAAGCACTTTCATTGAGAGGGGTTGCCAAGCTTCTAAGAAATAACGAGTTTCCGAAATACCAGCAAATATTTTTTCAGCCAATCTTGATGATACTTGTTGCTGATGATCAGTACACAAATCCCACTTGGCTCACCAAATTCTGTTCTTCTAGGTTGAAGCGTTCGTCTACAGTAGCAGTTTTTATATTTAGTTTTCCCTCTGTTCTCTCCTATATAGATAGATGAATTTGGAACTCTAAATCCAACATGGTTTGTAGTAGCTCTTTTAAACTTGACAAAATAAAGGAGTTCTCAGTTTTGTCTCTATGGTTTGTTTCCTCTTCAAGTAGCCCTAGTCACAGACTGTGGAAAGCACTTTCATTGAGATGGATTGCCAAGCTTCTAAGAAATAACGAGTTTCCAAAATACCAGCAAATATTTTTTCACCCAATCTTGATGATACTTGGTGGAATGATCAGTACACAAATCCCACTTGGCTCACCAAATTTTGTTCTTCTAGGTTGAAGCGTTCGTCTACCATAGCAGTTTTTATATTTAGGTTTCTCTCTGTTATCTCCTATATAGATAGATGAATTTGGAACTCTAAATCCAACATGGATTGTAGTAGCTCTTTGAAACTTGACAAAATAAAGGAGTTCTCAGTTTTGTCTCTATGGTTTGTTTATTCTTCAAGTAGCCCTAGGCACAGTCTGTGGAAGCACTCTCATTGAGAGGGTTGCCAAGTTAGTAAGAAATAAGGAGTTTCCAAAAACCAGCAAATATTTTTTCACCCAATCTTGATGATACTTGGTGGTATTGATCAGTACACAAATCCCACTTGGCTCACCAAATTTTGTTCTTCTAGGTTGAAGCGTTCGTCTACAGTAGCAGTTTTTATATTTAGGTTTCTCTCTGTTCTCTCATATATAGATAGATGAATTTGGAACTCTAAATCCAACATGGATTGTAGTAGCTCTTTGAAACTTGACAAAATAAAGGAGTTATCAGTTTTGTCTCTATGGTTTTTTCCTCTTCAAGTAGCCCTAGGCACATATTGTGGAAAAGGACTTTCATTGAGAGGGGTTGCCAATCTTCTAAGAAATAACGGGTTTTCAAAATACCAGCAAATATTTTTTCACCCAATCTTGATGATACTTGGTGGTAATGATCAGTACACAAATCCCACTTGGCTCACCAAATTTTGTTCTTCTAGGTTGAAGCGTTCGTCTACAGTAGCAGTTTTTATATTTAGGTTTCTCTCTGTTCTCTCCTATATAGATAGATGAATTTGGAACTCTAAATCCAGCATGGATTGTAGTAGCTCTTTGAAACTTGACAAAATAAAGGAGTTCTCAGTTTTGTCTCTATGGTTTGTTTCCTCTTCAAGTAGCCCTAGGCACAGACTGTGGAAAACCACTTTCATTGAGAGGGTTTGCCAAGCTTCTAAGAAATAACGAGTTTCCGAAATACCAGCAAATATTTTTTCACCCAATCTTGATGATACTTGGTGGTAATGATCAGTACACAGATCCCACTTGGCTCACCAAATTTTGTTCTTCTAGGTTGAAGCGTTCGTCTACAGTAGTCGTTTTTATATTTAGGTTTCACTCTGTTCTCTCATATATAGATAGATGAATTTGGAACTCTAAATCCAACATGGTTTGTAGTAGCTCTTTGAAACTTGACAAAATAAAGGAGTTATGAGTTTTGTCTCTGAGGTTTGTTTCCTCTTCAAGTAGCCCTAGGCAAAGACTGTGGAAAACCATTTTCTTTGAGAGGGGTTGCCACGCTTCTAAGAAATAACGAGTTTCCGAAATACCAGCATATATTTTTTCACCCAATCTTGATGATACTTGTTGCTAATGATCAGTACACAAATCCCACTTGGCTCACCAAATTTTGTTCTTCTAGGTTGAAGCGTTCGTCTACAGTAGCAGTTTTTATATCTAGGTTTCCCTCTGTTCTCTCCTATATAGATATATGAATTTGGAACACTAAATCCAACATGGTTTGTAGTAGCTCTTTGAAACTTGACAAAATAAAGGAGATCTCAGTTTTGTCTCTATGGTTTGTTTCCTTTCAAATAGCTCTAGGCACAGACTGTGGAAAAGCACTTTCATTGAGAGGGGTTGCCAAGCTGCTAAGAAATTACGAGTTTCCGAAATACCAGCAAATATTTTTTCACCCAATTTTGATGATACTTGGTGGTAATGATCAGTACACAAGTCCCACTTGGCTCACCAAATTTTGTTCTTCTAGGTTGAAGCGTTCGTGTACAGTAGCAGTTTTTATATTTAGGTTTCGCTCTGTTCTCTCCTGTATAGATAAATGAATTTGGAACTCTAAAACCAACATAGTTTGTAGTAGCTCTTTGAAACTTGACAAAATAAAGGAGTTCTCAGTTTTGTCTCTATGGATTGTTTCCTCTTCAATTAGCCCTAGGCACAGACTGTGGAAAAGAACTTTCATTGAGAGGGGTTGCCAAGCTTCTAAGAAATAACGAGTTTCCGAAATACCAGCAAATATTTTTTCACCCAATCTTGATGATACTTGTTGCTAATGATCAGTACACAAATCCACGTGGCTCACAAAATTTTGTTCTTCTAGGTTGAAGCGTTCGTCTACAGTAGCAGTTTTTATATTTAGGTTTCTCTCTGTTCTCTCCTATATATATAGATGAATTTGGAACTCTAAATCCAACATGGATTGTAGTAGCTCTTTGAAACTTGACAAAATAATGGAGTTCTCAGTTTTGTCTCTATGGTTTGTTTCCTCTTCAAGTAGCCCTAGGCACAGACTTTGGAAGCACTTTCATTGAGATGGGTTGTCAAGCTTCTAAGAAATAACGAGTTTCCAAAATACCAGAAAATATTTTTTCACCCAATCTTGATGATACTTGGTGGTAATGATCAGTACACAAATCCCACTTGGCTCACCAAATTTTGTACTTCTAGGTTGAAGCGTTCGTCTACAGTAGCAGTTTTTGATATTTAGGTTTCTCTCTCTCCTATATAGATAGATTAATTTGGAACTTTAAATCCAACATGGATTGTAGTAGCTCTTTGAAACTTGACAAAATAAAGGAGTTCTCAGTTTTGTCTCTATGGTTTGTTTTCTCTTCAAGTAGCCCTAGGCACAGACTGTGGAAAACCACTTTCATTGAGATGGGTTGCCA